>NC_052316.1:34396425-34698925 GCF_016432855.1 Salvelinus namaycush
CAAAAACAAAACCCCGGCGCAGCAGACATCAGCTAACTGCTGATCGATGACAAGAACCTTAAAAGCAGACCTCGGGGAAGCCGACGGTGTAGGAGCGAGAACCCAGACGAATCGCTCTCCATAAATTGCGGATAGAGTTACACTTATTCATTTTTTTCTACCCCCCCCCACCGAATTCACTTATTTCTCTCTCGGTCTCTCTCCAGGCTCTCGTATCTCTAACGGTAGTTACTCTCTCTCTTCTCTCGGTAGTCTCTCTCTCTTCGGGCTCACGGTCTCTTCTCTCTTCGCGTGGTCTCTCTATCTATTAGGTCTCTCCTACTATCTCGGTAGCATCTCTCTCTCTCTCGTCTATCTCTCTGTCACTCACGGGGTCTCTATCGGTCACTCGCTCTCCCGGTCTCTACGTCGGCTCGCTTCTCGTCATCTCTCGGTATCGCTCTCGGTCTCTGCACACCGCCGTCTCGCTCTCGAGTCTCTCTCCGGTCCTCGCTCTCGGTCTCTTTCGGTTCTCGCTCACCACGGTCTCTCCCACTCCCCGGGTTCTCTCTCCTCGGTCTCTCTCTCGGTCTCATCTCCGGTTCTCTCTCTCGGTCATCTGTCCTATGTATCTCGGTGCTCTCCCTCGCTCTCGGTCTTCTCTCTCTCGCTACTCTCTTCGCTTCTCGTCTCTCCTCGCTCTTAGATGTCTCTCGCTCTAGGGTCTCCTCTCTTCTCGGTCTCTGTCTCTCCGCTATCGTACTCTCTCTCTCTCCTCTCCGTGTTTTATCTTCTCTCTCCCGGGTCTCTCTCTCTCGCCCACACACGCTCGGCTCTATCTCTATCTCGGTATCTCAACCGAGCGCGACACTCTATCTCTCTCTCTATCGGTCTATCTCGGTCTCTCTCTCTCTCTCGGTCTCTCTCTCTCTCTCGGTCTCTCTCTCTCTATCGGTCTCTCTCTGCTCCTCTGCGTCTCTCTCTCCGCGCATCTCGGTAACTCTCTCTCGCTCTCTCCTCTCTCAGCTCTCGGTCCTTCGAGTCTTCTCTCGCTCTCGGTATACTCTCGACTATCTCGGTTCTCTCGCTCTCAGGTTCTCTCTCTTCTCGCTTCAGCCGTTCTGTCCTCTCCCGCTCTCGGTCCTCGGTCTGTGTCTCTCTCTCTACGGTATATACTCAACGGTATCTCTCCTCAGTTCCTCTCTCTCTCCCTCGGTTCTCTCCTACTCCGGTCTCTCTATCTCTCACGGTCTACTCTCTGTCTCTCGCGTCTCTCTCTACGACCCACTATCTCCAGGTCTCTCTCTCCTCTCGGTCTCTCTCTTCTCACCGCGCCTCTAACTCTCTGCACACGCGATCATCTCTCTCTCATCGAGTTCTCTCTCCACACTCTCCACGGTTGCCCTCATCTCTCTCTCTCTACGGTCTCTCTCTATCTTTATGTGTTACCTATCTCTCTCTATCCGGTCTCCTCACTCTCTCGGTCTACTCTCTCTCTCGTGGTCTCTCTCACGCGTCTCTCTCTCTACGCGGGTCTCTCTATCTCTCGGTTCTCTCTCTCTCGGTCTCTCTCTGGTCTCTCCTCTCTCTCTCAGGTCTCACATTCTATATCGGTCTCTACTCTCTCTCCATCGAGTCTCTCTCTCTCTCGGGCTCGTCTCTCTCCAACGGTCTACACACACACACATCCTTCTCGGTCTCTCTCTCTCTCGTCCCGAGCACTTCTCTATCTCGGTCTCTCTCGGTTCTCTCTCCTCTCTCGAGTCTCTCTCTCTTCTCGGTTTCTTCTCTCTCACGGGTCTCTCTCTTTCGACGGTATCTCCTCTCGGTTCTCTCTCTCTCGCTCATCTCTCTCTCTCGGTCTTCGCCGTGCCACTCGGCTCTCTCTCGGTCTCGCGTTCTCTCTCTCGGTCTCTCTCTCTCTCGGTTCATTCTCTCTCTCTCGGTCCTCTCGTTCTCTCTTCGTCGGTCCTCTCTCTCGTTCCGATGTTCTCTCTCTCGGTCTCTCGTCTCTCTCGGTCTCTGCTCTCGGCTCTCGGTCCTCTTCTCTGCGCTCTCTCTGGTCTCTCTCAGCTCGTCCGTCATCTCTCTCGGTCTCTCTCGTCTTGACTCCTTCTCTCTCTCGTCTCGCTGCCTCCTCTCTCCTCTCTCTCTCTCGATCCTCTCTCTCCCTCTCTGCTATCCTGTTCTACTCTGGTCTCTCTCTCGTCGGCCTCTCTCTCCGATCTCTCTCTCTCTCTCTCGTTCTCTTTCGTCTGCTCTTCGCTCTCTCTCGGCTTTCTGCTCTCTCCCTCTCCTCGGTTCTCTTTCTCTCTCATCTCTCTTCTCTCTCTCGCGGTCTCTCTCGTCTCTCTCGCGGTCTCATCTCTCTTCTCTCTCGGTTCTCTCTCTGGTCATTCTCTCTCTCCTCTCGGTACTCATCTCTCATTGTCTGTATCGCGGTCTCCTGCTTTTTCTCTCTCGGTCGCTCTCTCGTCGTTGTCCTCTCTCCGCGTCTGTCGTCTACTCTCGGTCTTCGTCTCGTCTCTCTCTCGTATCTGTTCTCTCTCGGTCTCGGTCTCTCTCCTCTCACTGCCGTCTGTCTCTCACTCTCTCTCTCTCTGCCTCTTCTTGTCTCTCTCTCTCTCTCTCTCGGCTGTCTCTCTTCTCTCTCTCTCTCTCAATCTCGTCTCTCATCTCGGTCTCTCTTCTCCGGTTTCGTCACTCTCTCTCTGTCTCTCGTCTCTCCTCGGTCTAGCTCTCTCTCGGTATCTCGTGCTCTCGTCCTCGGTCTCTCTCTCCTTCTCGGTCTCTCTCTTTCGGTCTCTCTCTCTGCTCTCTTTCTCAGTCTCTCTCTGCTCTCTCTCATCGTCTCCTCTCCTGTCTTTCTCTCGGTCTGCTGTCTTCTCTCTCGTCTTCTCTCGGTCATTCGTCTTCTTCTCTCGTCTCGTCGTCTCTCTCGGTTGTCTGGTCGTCTCTCCTTCGTCTGTCTCTCTCTGTTCTCTCTCTCTCGTCTGTTGTCTGCTCTATGATCTGTCTGTCTCTCCTCTATTCGGTCTCTCTTCTCAGGGTTACTCTCTCTCGGTCTCTCTCTCTCTCTCGGTTCTCTCTCGGATCTGTCTCTCGGGTCCTCCTTCTCTCCTCTCGGTCTCTCTCTCGGTCGTCTCTCTGTCTGTCTCTTCTCTCTCGGTTCTCTCTCGATTCTCGCAGACTCGCCTTTGGTTACACTTTCTGTCTGTCCACCTCTCGGTCCGTCTGTCTCTCTCTCTCGGTCTCTGGTCTGTCTGTCTCTGTCTGTTCTATATCTCTCTCTCTGTATCCTCAGCTCTGTCCTCTCTCTCGGTTGTCTGTCTCTCTCTCCGGTCTGTATGTCTGTATCTGTCTGTTTCTCTCGACGCCTCTCTCTGGCTCTCTCGCTCATGCGCATCTACTCTCTCGGTCTCTATGTCTGTCTCTCTCTCCTCGGTAGTCTCTCTCTCCGGTCTCTCATCGCGGTCTCTCTCTCTCTCGGTTATCTCTCGTCCTCAAGGTTATATCTGTCCTCTCGGTCTCATCTCGGTTCATCTTATTTCTCGGTCTCTCTCTCGGTCTCTCTCGTCTCTCTTCGGTCTCTCTCTCTCTCTCTTCCTCGGTCTCTCTCGCGTCTCCCTCTCATCCGGTCTCTCCGGTCTATCTCTCACTCTCTCGTGGGCTCTCTCTGGTCTCTCTCTAATCGCGGTCTCTCTCTACTCTCTTCGGTCTGTCTTCTCTCTTCTCTAGGTCTCTATCTACTCTCGGTCTCTCTCTCTCTCGGTCTCGGTCCCTCTGTCTCTATCTCTCTCGGTCTCTCTCTCTCTCGCGTTCTCTCTCTCTCTCGGTCCTTCATCTCTTCTCGGTTTTCTCTCTTCTCCTCTGCGCTCTCCTCCTCGGTCTCGCTCTCCCGGGTCCTTACTACCTACGCTCTCTCTATCGCTATCGGTCTCTCTCTCGCACTGATATTTTCGGTCTCTCTCTCGCTCTCGGTCTCCTCTCGCTCTCGCAGTCTCCTATCTCGCTCTCGGTCCTCCTCTCGACTCTATCTCATCACGCATCTAGGTCTCTCTCTCGGTCTCGGTCCTCTCTCGGTCTCGGTCTCGCTCTCCCCTTCCCTCGGTCTCTCTCTCTCTCGCTCTCGGTCTCTCCGGTCTCGGCTCTCTCGGCTGCTCGTCTCTTGCTCTCGGTGCTCTCTCTCGCTTCGAGTCTCTCTCGCTCTCGGTCTCTCTCGCTTCTACGGTCTCTCTCGCTCGCACGGTCTCGGTCCTCTCTCTCTCGCTTTCCGCGTCTCTCTCTCTACTCACGGTCCTTCTCTCACACATCTCTCGGTCTGTCTCTCTCTCTCGGTCTGTCGGTCTGTCTCTCTCTCGGTCCTCCATGTCGTCTGTCTCTCTCGGTCTCTCTCTCGCACACTCTCGTCTCTCTCGCTCTCGGTTCTCAGGTCTCTCTCGCTCTCAGAGTACCGATCCTCTCTCTCGGTCTCTCTATCCTCGTCTACGTCTCTCTCTCGATCTTCTTCTCTCATCTCTCTCTCGGTCTCGTCTCTCGCTCTCTCTCGCTCTCGGGCTCGGTCTCTCTCGCCACCACGCGCTCTCTCTCGCTCCTCGTCTCCTCTACTCTCGCTATCGAAATCACTGTACTCTCTGCTCGCTAATCAGGTACTCGGCTCTGTGTTTCATTCTACACTGACTCGGTCTCTCTCTCTCTCGAGTTCCTCTCACACCTCGAGATCATCTATCAGGTCTCCTACTCTTATTCGGTTCTCTCTCTACGGTCTCTACTCTCTACAACACAGACACTCGGTCTCTCTTCTCTTCCTCGGTCTCTCTCTCTACTCACGGTGTACTGTCATATCGCTCTCGGTCTCAAGACACCTTCTCTCAGCGTCTCTCTTCTCGGGGATCTCGTTCTCTCTCTCATATTACGGGGTCTCTCTCTCTCTTATCGGTTTTTTGTCGTTAGTACTCTGCGTCTCTCCTCGTCTCGTCTCGGTCTCTCTCACTTCTCCCGCGTTCTCTCATCGTCTCGGTCTCCTCGGTCTTCTCTCGCGTCTCTTCTCGGTCCTCTCGCGTCTTCTCTCGTTCTCTCTCTCTCTCCGCTTTCTCTCGTCTCTCTCTCTCTCTCTCCTCTTCAGTTCTCGTCTCTCTCTCGTCTCTCTGCTCGTCTCTCAGGTCTCTTCCGGTATCTCGGGTTTTGCTCTCGTCGCTCTCTTCTCGGTCTACTCTCTCTCTCTACAACTCTCGGGGACTTCGGTCTCTCGTCTCCGGTTTTTACCTCCTCTCTCGGTCCTCTCGGGTCTACTCGTCTCTCTCTCTCCCACCCCAACTCTCTCTCGGGTCTCTCCTCCTCTACTGTCATTGGTCTCTCTCTCTCTCGGCTCTCTCTCTCGGCTCTCTCTCTCGGCTCTCTCTCTCTCGGTCTACATCTCTCGGTCTCTACTGTCTCTTCTCGTCTCTCTCGGTCTCTTCTCTGTCTGTCTACTCTCTCCTCTCTCGGATCTCTCTGTCTCTCTCTCTTTCTCTCTCTCTCTCTCTCTCTCGGTCTCTCTCGTCTCTCGTCTCTCTCGGGCTCTCTCTGTCTCTCTCGTCTGTCTCTCTCTCTGGTCTCTCTCTCTCGGTCTTCTCTCTCTCTCTCGGTCTCTCTCTCTCTCTCGTTCTCTCGGTCTCTTCTCTCCCTCTCGCTCTCGGTCTCTCTCCTCTCTCGTTCTCTCTCGGTCTCTCTCTGGTCTCTCTCTCCGGTCTGTCTCTCTCTCTCTCTGGTCTCTCTCTCGTCTCGTCTCTCTCTCTCTCTCGGTCTCTGTCTCTCTCTCTCTCTCGGTCTCTCTGTCTCTCTCGTCTCTCTCTCTCTCGGTCTCTCTCTCTCTCTCGGCTTTCTCTCTCTCTCTGCGGTCTCTCTCTCCTCTCTCTGCTCTCTCCGGTCTCTCTCTCTCTCGGCTCTCTCTCTCTCGGCTCTCTCTCTCTCGGCTCTCTCTCTCTCGGCTCTCTCTCTCTCGGCTCTCTCTCTCTTCTCTCTCTCTCTCGGCTCTCTCTCTCTCTCTCTCTCTCTCGTCTGTCTCTCTCGCTCTCTTCTGTCTTCTGTTCTCTCTCGGTCTGTCCCCTGCTCCTCCTCTCGTCTCTTCGTCTCTCTCTCGGTCTCTCTCGCTCGCTCTTGTTTTCTCGTCTCTGTTCTCTCTCCGGTCCTCTCCTCTCTCTCTCGCGTTCTCTCTCTCTCTCTCTCTCTCTCGGTCTCTCTCTCTCGCTTCTTTCTCTCTCTCGTCTCTGCTTTTCTCGGTCTCTCTCTCGGTCTCTCTCTCGTCCTCTCTCTCTCTCTCGGTCTCTCTCTCTTCGGTTCTTTCTCTCTCTCCTCCGTCTCTCGTCTCTCTCTCGTCCTCTCTCGTCTCTCGGTCTCTTCTCTCTCTCCGGCTCTCTCTTCCTCCTCTCTCTCTCCTCGGCCTCTCTCTCTCGGTCTCTCTCTCGGCTCTGCTCTCCCCACTCTCTCTCGTCTCTCTCTCTCTCTAGGTCTCTCTCTCTCTCTCTCTCTCGGTCTCTCTCTCTCTCTCTCTCTCTCGGTCTCTCTCTCTCTCGGTCTCTCTCTCTTCTCGGTCTTCTCTCGCTCTCCCCGGTCTCTCTCTCTCTTCTCTTTCTTTCTGTCTCTCTCTCTCTCTCGGTCTCTCTCTCTCTCTCGGTCTCTCTCTCTCTCGGTCTCTCTTCTCTCTCTGTCTCTCTCTCTCGGTCTCTCTCTCTCTGGCTCTCTCTCCTCTCTCTCGGGTCTCTCTCTCTCCGGTCTCTCTCTCGGTCTCTCTTCTCTCTCTCGGTCCTCTCTCTTCTCTCTCGGTCTCTCTCTCGGTCTCTCTCTCTGTCTTCTTCGGTCTCTCTCTCGGTCTTCTCCTCGGCTCTCCTCTCTCTCGGTCTCTCTCTCTCTCTCCTTCTTCTCTCTCTCTTCGTCTCTCTTCTCGTCTCCTCTCTCCCTCTCTCGTTCTTCTCCTCGGTCTCTCTCTCTCGGTCTCTCCTTCGGTCTCTGTTCCTCCTCTCTCGGTTCTCTCTCTCTCTCTCGGTCTCTCTCTCTCTCTCGGTTCTCTCTCTCTCTCTCTCTCTCTCTCTCGGTCTCTCTCTCGGTATTCTCTTCTCCGGTCTCTCTCTTCGGTCTCTGTCTCTCTCTCGGTCTCTGTCTCTCTCTCGGTGCTCTGTCTCTCTCTCTCTTCGGTCTGTCTTCTCTCTCTTGGGTCGTCTCTCTCTCTCTTGGTCTGTCTCTCTCTCTCTCGGGTTCTCTGTCTGTCTCTCGGTCTCTGCTGTGATCGGACTCTTGTTGTCTGTCTCTCTCTCCTCGGTCTGTCTCTCGTTCTGTCTGTCTGCTACTGTCTTCACATCTTCGGTCGTCTCTTTCTGCCGGTCTGTCTCTCTCTCTGTCTCTCTCTGTCTCTCTCTCTGGTCTGTCTCTCTAACTAACCGGTCTGTCTTCCTATCCTCCTTCTCTCTCTTCTATCCTCTCACTAACTTCTGCTGTGTGTGGTGTCTCCTTTAGGTTATCTGGTAGAGCTAGTCACACGTAAAGTGCTGGTGGGTGTAACGGTTGCGGTAGATACACTGAGCGGCTGGAGAAATCTCAGCTAGAGGTTCTAGATGTACAACACAACCTGCTAACTGAGCTACCACACAACCTCTTCATTAAGGCCCAGAGGTAGGCTACACACACACACATACTGGGACAGACACACACACACACACACACACACACACACACACACACACAGATACTGGGACACACACACACACACACACACACACACAGATACTGGGACACACACACACACACACACACAGATACTGGGACACACACACACACACACACACACAGATACTGGGACACACACACACACACACACACACAGATACTGGGACACACACACACACACACACAGATACTGGGACACACACACACACAGATACTGGGACACACACACACACAGATACTGGGACACACACACACACAGATACTGGGACACACACAACACACACACACACACACAGATACTGGGACACACACACACACACACACACACAGTTACTGGGACACGCACGCACAGATACTGGGACACGCACGCACAGATACTGGGACACACACGCACACATATACTGGGACACACACACACACACAGATACTGAGACAGACAAGCACACACAGATACTGGGACGGACACACACACACAGATACTGGGGGGCACACACACAGATACTGGGACACACACACACACACACAGATACTGGGACACACACACACACAGATACTGGGACACACACACACACAGATACTGGGACACACACACACACAGATACTGGGACACACACACACACACACACAGATACTGGGACACACACACACACACAGATACTGGGACACACACACACACACACAGAGATACTGGGACACACACACACACACACACAGATATACTGGGACACACACACACACACACACACACATACTGGGGGACACACACACACAGATACTGGGACACACACACACACACACACACACACACACACACACACACACACACAAACAAAGATTCTGGGGAACACACACACAGATACTGGGACACACACACAAACACACACATACTGGGACACACACACACACACAGATACTGGGACACACACACACAGATACTGGGACACACACACAGATACTGGGATGGACACACACACAGATACTGGGATGGACACACACACAGATACTGGGATGGACACACACACAGATACTGGGATGGACACACACACAGATACTGGGATGGACACACACACACACACACAGATACTGGGACGAACGGACACACACACACAGATACTGGGACGAACGGACACACACACACAGATACTGGGGGGCACACACACAGATACTGGGACACACACATACACACACACACACACAGATACTGGAACACACACACACACACAGATACTGGAACACACACACACACACACACACAGATACTGGAACACACACACACAGATACTGGAACACACACACACAGATACTGGAACACACACACACACACACAGATACTGGAACACACACACACACACACACACACACACACACAGATACTGGAACACACACACACACACAGATACTGGAACACACACACACACACACACACAGATACTGGAACACACACACACACACACACAGATACTGGAACACACACACACACACACACAGATACTGGAACACACACACACACACACACAGATACTGGAACACACACACACACACACACAGATACTGGAACACACACACACACACACACAGATACTGGAACACACACACACACACACACAGATACTGGAACACACACACACACACACAGATACTGGAACACACACACACACACACACACAGATACTGGAACACACACACACACACACACACAGATACTGGAACACACACACACACACACACAGATACTGGAACACACACACACACACACAGATACTGGAACACACACACACACACACAGATACTGGAACACACACACACACACACAGATACTGGAACACACACACACACACACAGATACTGGAACACACACACACACACACAGATACTGGAACACACACACACACACAGATACTGGAACACACACACACACACAGATACTGGGACACACACACACACACACAGATACTGGGACACACACACACACAGATACTGGGACACACACACACACAGATACTGGGACACACACACACACACACACACAGATACTGGGACACACACACACACACACACACAGATACTGGGACACACACACACACACACAGATACTGGGGGACACACACACACACACAGAGATACTGGGGGACACACACACACACAGATACTGGGGGACACACACACACACAGATACTGGGACACACACACACACACACACACATACTGGGGGACACACACACACAGATACTGGGGGACACACACACACAGATACTGGGACACACACACACACAGATACTGGGACACACACACACACACAGATACTGGGACACACACACACACACAGATACTGGGGGACACACACACACACAGATACTGGGACACACACACACACACACACAGATACTGGGACACACACACACACACAGATACTGGAACACACACACACACACACAGATACTGGAACACACACACACACACAGATACTGGAACACACACACACACACACACAGATACTGGAACACACACACACACACACAGATACTGGAACACACACACACAGATACTGGAACACACACACACACACACACAGATACTGGAACACACACACACACACACAGATACTGGAACACACACACACACACAGATACTGGAACACACACACACACACAGATACTGGGACACACACACACACACAGATACTGGGACACACACACACACACAGATACTGGAACACACACACACACAGATACTGGAACACACAACACACATAGATACTGGGACACACACACACACAGATACTGGGACACACACACACACACAGATACTGGGACACACACACACACACAGATACTGGGACACACACACACACACACACAGATACTGGGACACACACACACACACACACAGAGATACTGGGGGACACACACACACACACACACATACTGGGGGACACACACACACACACACACATACTGGGGGACACACACACACAGATACTGGGGGACACACACACACAGATACTGGGACACACACACACACAGATACTGGGGGACACACACACACACACAGATACTGGGGGACACACACACACACAGATACTGGGGGACACACACACACACACACACACAGATACTGGGGGACACACACACACACACACACAGATACTGGGACACACACACACACACAGATACTGGGACACACACACACAGATACTGGGACACACACACACACACACACATACTGGGACACGGACACACACACACAGATACTGGGACACACACACACACACACACACAAACAAAGATTCTGGGGGACACACACACACATACTGGGACTGGGACACACACACACACACAGATACTGGGATGGACACACACACAGATACTGGGATGGACACACACACACACACACACACACACACACACACAGATACTGGGATGGACACACACACACACAGACACACACAGACACACACATACTGGGACACACACACACACACACATACTGGGACACACACACACACACACATACTGGGACAGATACTGGGACACACACACACAGATACTGGGACACACACAAACACACACACATAGATACTGGGACACACACACACAGATACTGGGACACACACACACACACAGATACTGGGACACACACACACACAGATACTGGGACACACACACACACACACACACAGATACTGGGGGACACACACACACACAGATACTGGGACACACACACACACACACACATACTGGGGGACACACACACACAGATACTGGGACACACACACACACACACACACACACAAACAAAGATTCTGGGACACACACACATACTGGGACACACACACACACACACACACAGATACTGGGACACACACACACAGATACTGGGATGGACACACACACCGATACTGGGATGGACACACACACACACACACACACACACACACACAGATACTGGGATGGACACACACACACACACATACTGGGACACACACACACACACACATACTGGGACAGATACTGGGACACACACACACAGATACTGGGACAGATACTGGGACACACACACACAGATACTGGGACACACACACACACACACAGATACTGGGACACACACAAAGATACTGGGACACACACACACAGATACTGGGACACACACACACACAGATACTGGGAAACACACACACACACAGATACTGGGACACACACACACACACAGATACTGGGACACACACACACACATAAATACTGGGACAGACGCACACACAGATGCTGGGACAGACTCGCGCATACACACAGATACTGGGACGGACACACACACACACACACACACAGATACTGGGGGACACACACACACACAGATATTGGGACACACACACACACAAAGATTCTGGGGGACACACACACACACACACATACTGGGACTGGGACACACACACACACACAGATACTGGGACACACACACACAGATACTGGGATGGACACACACACAGATACTGGGATGGACACACACACACACAGATACTGGGATGGACACACACACACACATACTGGGACACACACACACACACACACATACTGGGACAGATACTGGGACACACACACACAGATACTGGGACACACACACACAGATACTGGGACACACACACACACACACACAGAGATACTGGGAAACACACACACACACAGATACTGGGAAACACACACACACACACACACACACAGATACTGGGACACACACACACACATAAATACTGGGACAGACGCACACACAGATGCTGGGACAGACTCGCGCATACACACAGATACTGGGACGGACACACACACACACACACACACACACAGATATTGGGACACACACACACACACACACACACACAGAGATACTGGGATGCACCCACACACACACAGATACTGGGATGCACCCACACACACACAAAGATACTGGGATGGACACACACACATACTGGGATGGACACACACACACACACACACACACAGATACTGGGACGGACACACACACAGATACTGGGACGGACACACACACACACACACAGATACTGGGACGGGGACACACACACACACACACAGATACTGGGACGGACACACACACACACACACACAGATACTGGGACGGGGACACACACACACACACACAGATACTGGGACGGGGACACACACACAGATACTGGGACGGGGACACACACACACACACACAGATACTGGGACGGGGACACACACACACACACACACACACACAGATACTGGGACGGGGACACACACACACACACACACACACACACACAGATACTGGGACGGACACACACACACACACACAGATACTGGGACGGGGACACACACACACACACACACACACAGATACTGGGACGGGGACACACACACAGATACTGGGACGGGGACACACACACACACACACACACACACACAGATACTGGGACGGGGACACACACACAGATACTGGGACGGGGACACACACACACACACACAGATACTGGGACGGGGACACACACACACACACACAGATACTGGGACGGGGACACACACATACTGGGACGGACACACACACATACTGGGACACACACACACACACACACATACTGGGACACACACACACACAGATATTGGGACGTACACATACACCCACACACAGACACACAGATACTGGGGGACACACACACACACATATACTGGGACACACTCAGATACTGGGACACACACAGATACTGGGACAGACACACACACACAGATACTGGGACACACACAGATACTGGGACAGACACACAGATACTGGGACACACACACACCGATACTGAGACAGACACACACATACACCAATACTGGGACACACACATACACCAATACTGGGACACACACATACACCAATACTGGGACACACACACACACAGATACTGGGACAGACACACACACACACAGATACTGGGACAGACACACACACACACAGATACTGGGACAGACACACACCAATACTGGGGGACACACACACCCAGATACTGGGACACACACACAGATACTGGGACAGACACACACACACATACATACTGGGACAGACATACACACATTCTCGGACAGACACACATTCACACTCACAGATACTGGGACAGACACACACATAGATACTGGGACAGACAGACAGCGTCTAGGGTTTCTGGAATGATGATGTTGTAAGCAATGACCAGCCTTTCAAAGCACTTCATGGCGTGTGTGCTGCATGGCGGTAGTCATTTACGTAGGTTACCTTGGCGTTCTTGGGCACAGGGACTAAGGTGGTCTGCTTGAAACTGTTGTGGAAAATATTAAATCAAATACTACTCAGATACTGGAGCTTGTGATTTCAAGACACACACACACACACACACACACAGATACTGGGACACACACACACACACACACACACACACACAGATACTGGGACACACAGATACTGGGACACACACACACACACACACACACACACACATACTGGGACACACACACACAGATACTGGGACACACACACACACACACACACACAGATACTGGGGGACACACACACATATTGGGGCATAGATTCTATTGGTGGCGTGACATGCATACCCCTTCGCTAAAGTTTCTGTCCAAAGGTCTTTACAAGTTCAGACCTACATTATCAACGTATGCTTAACTTATGTGCGTGTCCAGTAGCCTTCACAAGATCAGATATGCCCCAGACCAGTCACGTCTTGTTAGTTTACCTTGCCTCATCTATACAGATTCTGCTTACGTTCTGTTCTTTACATGTCCAATGGTCAATTCGATGTTGATCTAGCTTGGACACTCAACTAGGTTTAGCCTTCATTCTGCATACATATGTCTAATATTTAAGCTTATATTGATTATTCTTTCTACTTCAAAGAGAACAGTATAGGTTACTGAAATGATCCGATGACTGGAAAATCTCCAACATAATATGTAGGTATTACAGACTCGGTCAGGGAGAGGTTAAAAATATCAGTGAAGACACTTGCTAGTTGGTCAGCGCATGCTCTAAGTTTGCGTCCTGGTAGTCCGTCTGGCCCTGCAGCCTTGTGAATCGGCTACGGAGAGCATGATCACACAGTCGTCCGGAACATCTGGTGCGCTCATGTATGGTTCAGTGTTGCCTGCCTCGAAGCAAGCATAGAAGGCATTTAGCTCGTCAGTGGGCAGCTCACAGCTTGGTTTCCCTTTTGTAATCCATAATAGTTTGCTAGCCCTGCCACATCTGACAAGCGCCAGAGCCGGTGTAGTTGGATTCAGTCTTAGTGCTGTATTGACATTTTGCCTGTTTTGCTGATTCGTCAGAGGGCATAGCGGGATTTCTTATAAATATGTCCCGCTCCTTGAAAGTGGCAGCTCTAGCTCAGTGCGGATGTTGCCTGTAATCCATGGATTCCAATGACATCGTTGATGCACTTATTGATGAAACCGGTGACTGATGTGGTATACTCCTCACTGCCATCGTATGAATCCCAGAACATATTCCAGTATATGCTAGCACAACAGTCCTGTAGTTTAGCATCCGCGTCATCTGACCACTTCTGTATTGAACAAGTCACTGGTACTTCCTGCTTGAGTTTTTGCTTGTAAACAGGAATTAGGAGGAAAGAATTATGGTCAGATTTGCCAAATGGAGGGTGAGGGTGTTCTTTGTTATGCGTTTCTGTGTGAGGAGTAAAGTTGGTCTACAGTTTTATTTATTTTTATTAAAAATGTATCTGGTTGCACATGTGACATGCTGGTAGTCAACTGTATATTATCCATGTCCCGGTGAAACATAACATTAAACATAACGAACAGAGCTCATCCAGTTTATTCTCCAGTGATTGCATGTTCACCAGTAGGACACACACAGCTTCCCTGTCTACTTCTTTAGCTACTTACTAATGTTGTTGGTTGGTTTTCCTCACAGCTTGCGCTACCTGAACGCATCAGCCAATAAGCTGGAGTGCCTCCCTCCAGCCAGCCTATCAGAGGAGAGCTTCAGCAGCCTGCAGGAGCTGTATCTGACCAATAACAGCCTGACGGACAAGAGTGTCCCTCTGCTGACTGGTCACGCCCACCTCAGGGTGCTGCACCTGGCTTACAACCAGCTACAGACCTTCCCAGCCAGGTCTCTCTCACACACACACACACACACACACACACACACACACACACACACACACACACTGGGACAGACGCGTGAGCATGTCGCGCACACATATACATACACGCACGCTCTCTCTTTTACTGTCTTCTTACTTGTCATGCACACATGTTTGAAAACTCTTTATTTTTCTCACTTCCACTCTCTCTCTCTCTCTCTCTCTGGGAGGGTGGCTGGTTTTAACTTTGTAGGCACTGCTGTGGAGTGACATTTTACTTAATGGCACTTGAGTTTGCTATGTATGTGTAGTAGTTAAATGGTGCCAATAAAGGTTTTCTAAACATCTAAATCCCTCTCTCTGCTACTGCAGTAAGATGGCGCGGTTGGAGCAGCTGGAGGAACTGGACCTCAGTGGGAACAGGCTGAGAGCGGTGCCCACCACCATCCTGAGCTGCAGGCACATGCACACACTCTCTGCCCACTCCAACAACATCACTGTCTTCCCTGAGGTCCTCCAGCTTCAAGACATGAAGGTAGGACATACACAACACACCCTCTCTGCCCACTCCAACAACATCACTGTCTTCCCTGAGGTCCTCCAGCTTCAAGACATGAAGGTAGGACAGACACAACACACCCTCTCTGCCCACTCCAACAACATCACTGTCTTCCCTGAGGTCCTCCAGCTTCAAGACATGAAGGTAGGACAGACACAACACACCCTCTCTGCCCACTCCAACAACATCACTGTCTTCCCTGAGGTCCTCCAGCTTCAAGACATGAAGGTAGGACATACACAACACACCCTCTCTGCCCACTCCAACAACATCACTGTCTTCCCTGAGGTCCTCCAGCTTCAAGACATGAAGGTAGGACAGACACAACACACACTCTCTGCCCACTCCAACAACATCACTGTCTTCCCTGAGGTCCTCCAGCTTCAAGACATGAAGGTAGGACATACACAACACACCATCTCTGCCCACCCCAACAACATCACTGTCTTCCCTGAGGTCCTCCAGCTTCAAGACATGAAGGTAGGACAGGCACAACACACACTCTCTCCTGATACGCTGACTTCATGCTTGAGGTTGACATGGTCCTGTTTAGCAATGTCCAGGGTCTGTCACATTAACCAGGGAAAAGTATGGAGGCCAGGGTATATCAGGCCCTTCTCTGGATTCGTCCCAAATGACACCCTATTCCCAATATAGTGCCTTTTGACAAGGGTCTATGTCCCTCAAACTCAACTCTAGACCTTGAAGCCAGTTACTCTTCTTTTTGCATTGTTCCCCTCCAATCAGGGACTGATTTAGACCTGGGACACCAGGTGGGTGCAATTTATTATCAGTTGGAACAGAAAACCAGCAGGTTCCGGACTTTGAATAACCATGGTCTATAGGGTTCTGCCATTTGGGACACAACCTCTATAATCTCATAAATATATCCCCTAATCCCCTAATGAGATTGCTGTGAAAACACACACACTATTAATAACCCTGACATCTGATCTTGGCCAGTGTGTCTTTGACCTCTCGGTCTTACTCTCTCTCTCCCTCCTGCAGTGTGTGGATCTGAGCTGTAATGAGTTGTGTGAGGTAGTCCTCCCAGAGTCTCTGCCTGCTAAACTACAGGAGCTAGACCTGACAGGCAACCCCCGCCTCAACCTGGACCACCGGAGCCTCGAGCTGCTCAAGTAACAACACTCAGAGTCAAATGCACACACACACCAACCTGGTATCAGAGCATTTCGTATTATTCTGTATGTAAATCAGGGACACTCCATTTAGTATGATATGTATTAATTTGTGGATGTCCACCACCCATTTCGAATGATATGTTACGAATTACGATTCTTATTGTATGTTTCGAATTTGCAAAACATACAATATGTTACTAATTTCCAAAACATAGCTTGTTGGCTAACGTTAGCTATCTCACTAATGTTAGCTAAGCTAGGGGTTAGGGTTAAGTATAGGAGTTAGGTTTAAGGGTTAAGGGAGGGGTAGGGGAGCTAACATGCTAAGTAGTTGTAAAGCAGTTTTTTAAAAAGTGTTAAGTGGTCAAAGGCACTGCATCGCAGTGCATGAGGCGTCACTACAGACCCGGGTTCAATCCCAGGCGGTGTCACAACTGGCCGTGACCGGGAGTCCCATAGGGCGGCGCACAATTGGCCCAGTATCGTCCGGGTTAGGGGAGGGTTTGGCCGGGGGGGGGGGGGGGGGCTTTACTTGGTTTATCGCGCTCTAGCGACTCATTGTGGCGGGCTAGGCGCCTGCAGGTTGACTTCGGTCGTCAGTTGAAATGTTTCCTCCGACACATTGGTGCGGCTGGTTTCCGGGTTAAGCGGGCGGGTGTTAAGAAGCGCGGTTTGGCGGGTCATGTTTCGGAGGATGACATGACTTTCACCTCTCCCGATCCCGTTGGGGAGTTGCAGTGATGAGACAAGATCGCAATTGGATATCACGAAATTGGGGTAAAATTTTTAAAAATATTATTAAGTATGTTCCAGTTGTCTGTGATGAGATTCGAACTCGCAACCTTTGGGTTGCTAGACATTCGTGTTATACGCCCAATGTATTTTTAAACTCACTGATATATTTCTTCTCTCTCTCCCTCCTGCAGTAACATTAGGTGTTTCCGTGTGGACCCATCTCCCTCCTCTTTGTGTGGCAGTGAGGGGCCCGGGGAGCCTGCAGTCTGGAGCCACGGATACACAGAGGCCTCTGGGGTCAACAACAAGTCAGTACATACTCTGTCTCTGTATCTCTCCCCTTCTCTCATTCAGAAATTAACAGTAAACATGACACTTTCTATCTCTCTCTCTTCATCCATCACTCCTCTGTTGGTCTATCTCTGGATAGCCTCTCTTTTCGGAATAGCAGCACAGAGTGTGTGTTGGTGTATGTGTTATTCCTAACATGTTTGTGTTTGTCTCAGGCTGTGTGTAGCAGCCCTGGCGTTGGATAGTTTCTGTGGAAGCAGGGAGGCTCTGTACGGGGTGTTTGACGGAGACCGGAACGTTGAGGTGCCCTACCTGCTGCAATGCACCATGGGAGACGTGCTGGCCGAGGAACTACACAAGAGCAAGAACCAAGAGGACTATATGACCAACACCTTCCTCACCATGCAGAGGTACACACATGGTGTCTTTCCCAGATATGCACACAGTTTCTTTCTCAATCACATGCGCACACACAAGAACTCCTGTTGATCTCATGTTGTTATAACAGGAAGTTGGGCACGGCAGGACAGAGGCTGGGAGGGTCCGCGGCCCTCTGCCACATCCGTCATGGCCTAGTTGCCCCAAGCGACCGTGGCGGCGGGGGCTGTTTCACGGTGACCGCGGCTAACGTGGGAAGGTGTCAAGCAGTTCTGTGTCGTGATGGCAAGGCCCTCCCTCTCTCCACCACACACACCGTCAGACAGCAGTCAGAGTACCAAAGAGCACGCCAGCACCATGCTATCATCACTGAGGTACACACACACTGTACTGTTTGTATGTCTTTGTCTGTCTGTGAGTCTGTTGAGAGGTCCTAACTCCCCCCCCCCTCCCCTCAGGACAACAAGGTGAACGGAGTGACGGACTCCACCAGGATCATGGGCTACTCCTTCCTGTGTCCCGCCGTGACCCCACGACCCCACGTCTCCACGGTAACCCTCACCCCGCAGGATGAGTTCTTCATCCTGGCCAGCCGGGGCTTGTGGGATACCATGTCCACCTGCGAGGCAGTGGAGGCAGTGCGTAACGTCCCAGACTCCCTAGCAGCAGCCAAGAAGCTGTGTACGCTGGCGCAGGGCTACGGCTGTCCTGACAGTCTGTGTGCTGTGGTGGTGCAGCTGAGTATCACTGAAGACTGCTGCTGCTGTGAGCCCCCACCACCCCCACCCAGCCCCGGCCTGGAAACACAACACACACACACCGCTGGTAACACACACCACCACCCCGGCTACGGCTCAGCAGATGGAACTCTACCATTACCGCCTCCGGCGATGGGGACAGGAAGTGAGGTCAGCAGTGAGGTCAGCACGTCGGAGATGAGCAGTGAGGTGGGGTCGACGGCGTCGTCGGACGAGCCAGCCAATCAGACGGAGAAGGGCGTGGGGGCCCTGGGGGGTCGCGGGGGGGTGCTGGGGCGGGGAGCGGGGGTGTATGGAGGTGGAAGAGCATCGTTCCAGAGGCAGTACTCCGGGGCTCTGTCTGACAATGGGCTGGACAGCGAGGATGAGGAGCCTATAGCTGGGGTGTTCTCTAATGGGAGCAGAGTGGAGGTGGAGGCTGACATACACTGTCTGAGAGCACGGGCCAGCTCTATACCAATACCCCACACACACCTTGAGCCTGACCCACACACACACCCTGACCCACACACACACCCTGACCCACACACACACCCTGACCCACACACACACCCTGACCCACACACACACCTTGACCCACACCCTGACCCACACCCCGACCCACACCCCAACCCTGACCCGCACACACACCCCAACCCTGACCCGCACACACACTCTGACCCACACCCCAACCCTGACCCGCACACACACCCTGACCCGCACACACACCCTGACCCGCACACACACCCTGACCCGCACACACACCCCGACCCGCACACACACCCCAACCCGCACACACACCCCAGCCCTGACCCGCACACACACCCCAGCCCTGACCCGCACACACACCCCAGCCCTGACCCGCACACACACCCTAACACCTCTCACACACACCCTAACACCTCTCACACACACCCTAACACCTCTCACACACACCCTAACACCTCTGTCACACAGCAGCCTGAGCCTTTACCTCCACCCTCCTGCCAATCAGCCCCCACCCCACCCTCGTCCCCCCCTCATCCGTTTCCTGACCATCAGCCCAGCCCTGACCCTAGCCCTGACCCTGTAGGAGAAGAGGAGCTGAGGGCTGTAGAGACAGACACTGTAACACCCAAACACACTGTTCAGGGACAGGAGGTGGGGCCTGGAGAGACTGGAGCAGGGTTGTGTGTGATTGGTGGAGAGGCGCAGTTAGGTGCGGGCTCAGGCTCTAGCTCAGCCAGTAGGACTCTGGGTGGGACTCTGGGGCGTAAGGGGCGGGGTAACGGCTCGGTGGCGTGTCAGGGGCGGAGCCAGGATGTGATAGAGGAGGTGGGCGACGCTCCCGTCCGGAAACAAGGAGGTTACTTCAACGCTCCGGCCCAGCCGGACCCTGACGACAAGCTCGTCATTCCTCCCGAGCTGGAGGAGGAGATCCGGGAGATCATGAAACAACAACAGGAGCAGAGTCAGACACACCCCCAGTCACCGCCTGCAGCAGAATACTACGTCACGCCCTTCTAGCTCACCAGACCGTTCTGGTACAACCCCTTCACAGCACATTAGACCGCGCCTGTGAAGAATCCCTGCTACGGCTATTATAGAATGTCTGGAGAGGAGTTCCTGTATGGGTGTGTCCCAAATGACACGCTGTTCAATATCCCAATGAATGGGATCAGAGATTGAGGAGTTACGGGGGAAACATGCACAGCCCCCCGCAAAACACACCGACCCTCCTGAAGACTGTCCTGAAGATGCCTCATACCTGCTAATGGCCAGCAATAGTTGTTTTATTCTGTTATCATTTTATATTCCTAACTATATGACCCCAGGAAATACAATGCATTTTTATAAACACAGGCATTATTTACTTGCTTCACAAAGTTCAAGTTAATATAATTAATAAATTTTTTATCATATTTTGTGATGAATGTAGGAATTGATTAAGCACTTTTTTTATGCAGAGACTTTTATTTGAACTAATTATAAAGCTGAATGATATATTCTGCTAAACTGACTGAACTATTATAAAGCTGAATGATACATTCTGCTAGACTGACTGGACTATTATAAAGCTGAATGATACATTCTGCTAAACTGACTGGACTATTATAAAGCTGAATGATACATTCTGCTAGACTGACTGGACTATTATAAAGCTGAATGATACATTCTGCTAGACTGACTGAACTATTATAAAGCTGAATGATACATTCTGCTAGACTGACTGAACTATTATAAATCTGAATGATACATTCTGCTAGACTGACTGAACTATTATAAAGCTGAATGATACATTATGCTAGACTGACTGAACTATTATAAATCTGAATGATACATTCTGCTAGACTGACTGGACTATTATTGCTAGAGAGCTGTTTTCTTTCTGCCAGCAAGGCAGCCTGACTGTGGCTCCCTCCCTAATGGCACCCTGTTCCCTATTACAGAGCCCTGGTCAAAAGTAGTTCACTATATAGGGAATTGGTTGCTATTTGGGACACAGACTGTGTATGGTTGCCTGTAGGCCTCTAAAGTAGACTGATGCTGAGAGACAAACTAAATCCTAGGAGTTGCATACTCTTAAGTGTGACCTAATAATTGACGTGTACTAATCTTCTCTAAGAGAAAATACTTTTTTTATTTCAGAAGATTGTTGACACAGACAGATGTCTGAGGAAAGGAGGGAGGGAGAGATTGACGGGGGGGCATAGGTAGAAGTATAAGGACTGGGGAGAACACTGGAAAGGGGTGGGAATACTGGTATTATGCAGCTCAATGAATGTGTGGGGCCTATGTGATCTAATGAACTCACTTCAACAAAGGCATTGTTGTATCTAAGCTAATCACACAGGAAAGCTACTTTTTCTATAATAAATCTAAATTTTCAAATAATCATAAGGTTGTTAGCTTGTTTTGGGAGAGGTGGGAAGGGGATAGCCTCGTACGAACCATAGGAAGGGGCAGCAGTGATGGTGTGTGTGAAAAGAAGACTGCAGTGCAATCACTGTAAAGTGACTTTGGGTGTCTTGAAAGAGCTTAAACTAAAATGTATGATTTATTATTACTTCCACACTGCTTGGAATGTCTGTGATGCAACTAACTCCACTCAATATCATATTCCATTGAGGTCAGAGGTCAAGGCTGCAGGTGCAATTGTGATATCATTGTTCCAGTCACCATTACCTAACATTGCAGAATGTTGTGTATGATGTCATAAAGACAGATTGTTACTTCACAGCAGAATTGCAGCGTTCAAAACAACTGGGACTCAGAAATCTCAGACTTCGGGGGAGGTGGAGCCTTTACCTCCACTGACATCTTGACCTTGTATTTTCTGAGTTCCCAGTTGTTTTGAATGCACAAAAAATTCTGAGTGACTCATTGTGACATCAGTGCAGAGAAGATCCATTGTAATGTCATAGCTGGCATGCTGCCTGGGGACACTGCCGGAGAGATGGTGGCCGTGTTCGAGAGCGTCAAAACCGTAATGTATCATGGGTAAATTGACTGATCTACAAATAATAATGAGTAGTTATTTATTATGCCAGGTGATTTGTTGTTCAGTCAGTCTCGACCTTCAAATTCAAAGTGGCCCAGTAACCGGGACAGGACTGGGGAGGGGATGGAGTGGTTATATGGAGCACTTCTGCCCCTAGCAGGATAACTGATGTACTGTATCACACCTCTGAAATGTTAGCCAGTCTGACATGGTGGCATCATGGCATGTATTGTATTGTAAGCCAAAGGTTTGAGTTTTACTAGAAAATACAAAATAATCAAGCTTGAGTGGCAGATAAATGTAAAGGTTTATTTACATGCAACCTCTATATACACACACATACAAAAGTTTTATTGATGAATAACAAGACCAGTCTGTGAGATCAGTGGGTCATTCATGTTGCAGTTAAAAAGGAATTCATATCAAATCCATGCTTTACAGAAGTTTACAGAGCAAACGCCTTACCCACTGGGCACAAACTGGGTGAATCAACATTTTTTCCCATGTCATTTCAACAAAAACATTCAATGTGATGATATTGGAATCAACATCAAACTTACTGGATTTGCAAAAAGTTAGGGCGATTTGTCTTTTTTCCACCCAACTTTAAACCTAAATGGTTCACATTTTTGTTGATTTAACTGTTGACATCTCAAAAGTAAATCAAAACTAGATGTTGAACTGACATCTTTGCCCAGTGGGTAGTTGCAAGTCCCATTACTGTCAAAAATGGACAGAACGTTTTAATGAAAAGGGATCGAGTGAAAAAGCACTTTGGTCCCTTCCGGGGTTCATCTGTGGCGTTTATTGTGACCAGAGCCCTATGGGCCCTGATCAAAAGTAGTGCACTCTATAGAGAATAGGGTGCCATTTCAGGCTCAACCTGCGTCTCCGTCACAGAGCGGTATCAGACCGTAGTGGTGCCCTATGTGGGTTGGAGCTGGCAGTAGGGGGGCGTCTATCTCTCTCCTCGTGTAGCCTGCGATCCTTCAGGTAGCCCATGACCCAGCGCACCGTGTGGAACGTGAGCACCGTACCGGCAGTGTAGAGTATCGCAGTGATCAGCCCGAACAAAGCCACGGCCGCGTCTGCCCCTCCCACATCACAGTTCATCCAGGTTAAACCTGAACGTGCGTACAGCCTCTCCCTTCTCTTACACACGTCTGTACTGTTTACCTGGATGACAAAGTGGAGGTACAGCCCCACCGCCACCACGTAGAGTACCGCCCCCAAACCCTGGAACACCAATGCTCCCATCAGCAGCTTCTGGCCCAGCAGGTGAGCGGGCTTGTTCCCGGAGACCACGAACAAGAGGGAGACAACACCGAAGACAAGAGCAAATACCACGCCCCCGTAGATTCCCGGAGCTCTCATCTGGCTGTACTGCATGTCCAGGTCTCTCACCTGCAATCAAGTACGGTGTTAGGGTGGGGTCTTCATAACAGGGAATGTAGACAACTGTCTTGAGACGCTATGATAGAATGTACCGTGTTATGACAAAGGATCTTTGAAATCCATGACTACATCCCAAATGGTACCCTATATAGTGCACTACTTTTGACCATAAACCTCAAAAAGTAGTGGACCATATAGGGTACTATTTGGGACACAACACTTGTTTTTGTCTTGTACCTGTTGCAGCTCTTGGCCCTCGAAGGGGATGTTAGTGTTAAGGTTGAAGCTGCCTCCCGCTAGGCCACCCATAGCAGACATGCCTGACATCACCATCTGAGCTGCCACCACACAGATCAGGACCAGGGCGTTGGTCAGGACTGAACAGATCAACACGATACCTATAGATTAGATTTTTTATTTAGTCACATGTACAGTACCAGTCAAAAGTTGACACCTACTCATTCAAGGGTTTTTATTTTCTTTTTACTATTTTCTACATTGTAGAATAATAGTGAAGACAAACTATGAAGTAACACATATGGAATCATGTAACCAAAAAGTGTTAAACAAATCAAAATATGTTTTAGATTTGAGATTCTTCAAAGTAGCCACCCTTTGCCTTGATAGCTTTGCACACGCTTGGCATTCTCTCAACCAGCTTCACCTGGAATGCTTTTCCAACAGTCTTGAAGGAGTTCTTACATATGCTGAACACTTGTTTCCTTCACTCTGCGGTCAAACTCATCCCAAACCATCTCAATTGGGTTGAGGTCAGATGATTGTGGAGTCCAGGTCATCTGATGCAGCATTCCATCACTCTCCTTCTTGGTCAAATAGCCCTTACATAGCCTGGAGGTGTGTTTTGGGTCATTGTCCTGTTGAAAAACAATTGATAGTCCCACTAAGCGCAAACCAAATGGGATGGCGTATCGCTGCAGAATGCTGTGGTAGCCATGCTGGTTAAGTGTGCCTTAAATTCTAAATAAAAACTGACAGTGTCACCGGCAAAGAACCATCACACCACCTCTATGCTTCAGTGGGAATGACACATGCAAAGATCATCCATTCACCTACTCTGCGTCTCACAAAGACACGGCGGTTGGAACCAAAAATCTCAAATTTGGACTTTCCACCGGTCTAATGTCCATTGCTCGTGTTTCTTGTCCCAAGCAAATCTCTTCTTCTTATTGGTGTCCTTTAGTAGTGGTTTCTTTGCAGCAATTCGACCATGAAGGCCTGATTCACGCAGTCTCCTCTGAACAGTTGATGTTGAGATGTGTCTGTTACTTGAACTCCGATGCATTTATTTGGGCTGCAATTTCTGAGGCTGGTAACTAATGAACGTATCCTCTGCAGCAGAGAACTCTGGGTCTTCCTTTCCTGTGGTGGTCCTCAGAGCCATAGTGCTTGATGGTTTTTGCGACTGCACTTTTCCAGATTGACGGACCTTCATGTCTTAAAGTAATGGTGGACTGTCAGTTCTCTTTGCTTATTTGAGCTGTTCTTCCCATAATATGGACTTGGTCTTTTACCAATTGGGCTATCTTCATTAAATGTTTGGGAGCATAATTAGTGTGACTTCCTTTATATTTATCACCTTTCTCCCATAATCAGCTGATCACATTTCTCTGCTCAAATCAAAGCAACAGGTGGTGTGTGCGTGTTAAAACAGCAAAGCGAGTAAAGTGCAGTTTTACTAGCCTAGGTGAGAACCGGTCTGACCAGTATTAGGAGAGGGAGAACTATGTCATGGGGTAGTAGTATCGCTGGGCGGGTGTAGGCGTAGTTTAGGTGAAGAAAGGGAAACTAAATCCTGACACTATGACTGACTGTTTGTGTGATGCAGTGTTCAGCTAACCACACAGGCAATTACTTCCCCGTCACAGGTATGACAGTCTGTCTATTGTGACTCACTTTCTCCACCCAATTGTTTCTCTCTCTCTACTCTCTGTCCCAATCTAAGACACTAACATTACATACCTCTCCTAGAGCAGATATTGGTGCATTTGGACCCATTATGATCCTCTCCTGGGGCTTCTTGGTGCCGCACATGTTTAAGAGGGGGTGTGGAGTCCCTGTAATATGGAGGCTGAGAAGAGGACCTGAGGGGGGAGAGAGAGGGTTGAAGTGCTTCTCTCTCCTACAACCAGCTCTTAGGGGTGGCAGACAGGCTACATCATGCAGTCTGTCACCATAGATGCCTAGTGACTGCGTGTGAACACACCTGTCGCTTGATGGTTGTCTAGCATTGTGCTGCTGCTCCCGTCGTGGCCTGTGTTCCCGATGCTCGTGGAGACCACCGTTTCTCCCCCTTTGCCCTCTGTGCGGCTGGCTCATAACTGCACGGAAAAACACCCAATGTGTCACCAAATGTCATAAACGCGCCATACAACCCCGACCTTTGAACAGAGCCACTGTGGCAAACCACAGATTGTGTAAAAAGAAAATGCAGTGAAATAGAATGGCTGTAGCCTGTGATTCAGATTAGGCCTGAAAGTAAAAACATTTCATAAGTCTCAAAAACGTATGATTCTCGGAGACCACAGCCATTTACGCTCTGAACTGTGAACAGTTTCAACTGTAAGTAACCAAACTACCATAAAGGGGGACACAAGTAGGGTAAATGCTATATCAATCGAAAAACAAAAACTTACTGGCAGTTGAGGTGATTCCGTTTGGTGAACTATGAATCCGAAAATGTAAACATTTTTGTGGAGATCTGTTCGCTCAGCCAAGAAATATGTCCTACCTTGTTGTTCAGGTGACCGACTCCACCCACCAGAGAAGAAGTAAAGGCGGAAACCTCTCGCTCGAATAAGACAGGTGGAGGAGAAGAAACTGTATCATGAGAGTTTTAATGTCTATGGAGGAGACAGCAAAGTAGAATGGCGTCTCATCAGCAGTGTGTTTATGATGGTTGTTGACAATGACAGCTTTGGGGACTCTAGTCGCGTTGAAAACAACTGGGAACTCGGGAAAAAACGAGGTCAAATCATGATCTTCAGGTTGTAAAGTCGAAGCTCCAGTAAGTGGCCCGAGTTGGAATTCCGAGATTGATGACCGTTCAAATCTATTTTTCCCAGTCGGCGCTCGTTTTTTTCCCGAGTTTCCAGTTGTTTTTAACACGGAATTTGTCTCTGACCAAGCAATGACCAGTACGTCTGAATCGGGCGCTTTGTCCTCTTCGTCCCATCTCCGCGAATGAAGCTTCTGATTGGGTGTCCAGAATGTTGCTTTGACTCCATTAATTCAACCCTTGGAATGTCTTATATGAGAAGATGAGGTCGTTTGTATGCATAGACCTACTGTGCGGTTGAATTTCAATGACAATTGTCAAGATTTGTTTATGGGCACACTACGCCACTGTTGTCACTGAATGCCTGTATAATGTTATATTAAAAGTATGACTCTTATCATTAGATTTATTGGTGGTATGAAGTTGGCCTTTTTTGGTATTCATGTAGTCATGCTGTGTAGGCCAATCTTTATGGAACAGAGCCAGGGAGTGTAATAAATACTGTAATAAATACTTTTTCAATAGCCTATATTTAAATAGTCTATTTTCTCGCAATAAATCCAGCAATTTGCATTTGTAAATTGACATATTTAAAGGCTCGGGAGAAAATGAAGAACAGATACTTTGTTCCTGAAAGTACAGTAGGTATTTTTGTAACAATGTATTAGGTGTATTTCTTAATGTATCCACTTGGTAGCAGTAGCTAGCTTTATGAAAGGGATTTGTCCAACCGCCATAGAAAGCTGCGCTTCCGGTAGTAAGCTACCAAAGCTTCATAACATCACGTTATCAGTTGGATACGGACAGGTCAGCTAATATATTTACACTCACGTTTGAAGTCTGTACATCGGTTGTATGTGCCATGTTTTTAACGCTGCACGGAGGACACTGATCATAGTTGAACAAAAGTCCAATCGTTCTACCGGGTCGTTTCAGTATGTTGTGCGGGGCTGTGGTTGTCAACAGTGGGCAGAGGGTGTTGCGGTACCTCAGTGTAGTGCGGTTTGTAACCCAGTTTGGTACACGTACTAACGTCACCTACATACAAGGCCAGAGCCCCGAACCGCGCATTCGGGAATACTTCTACTACATTGACCACCAAGGACAGGTGAATGTCTTACACAAAAAAATACAACTAAATTGTGAAATTGTTTCGTTGCAGTGATAAGTTAACTAAACTTCTGTTTTTACCACAGCTGTTCCTTGATGACACTAAAGTGAAAAACTTTGTCACGTGTTTCAAAGGTATTTAAAGTACACACACACACACACACACACACACACAGAGCAGTCTAGTTACCTCTTTCCAGATGTAAAAATGACCCTCTTACAAAGGTAACATTGACATGAAATTAGACAACCTGTCGGTTATCTTATCTCTGCCCGTTGTTATATATGAGATGCTGTGATGACCTTCATTATTCAGTCTTCATATTCTGTAGTAAACATGATTATCCCTGCTACTACACAAGCTGAGCCTCAGTATAGTCTTATGTCATGTGCCAAGCATTACTGTAAGCGTGTGTGTGTGTGGTGGGGGTTGCCTGCTTCCCACAACACCCCCTGTGTTTGGCGTTCAGCTCCCACCTAGAGAACATATGGAGGTGATGTAGTGTATGCTCAGGGTTAAGGCCAGAACCTGTACTCAATGGCAGAACACTGAGCATGCTAATGGTACACCCTATCCCCTATGTAGTGCACTAATTCTGACCAGGACACAAAATTAGTGCACTACTGTATGTATGGAATAGGGTGCCATTTGGGATGCAATTTTAAATGTGGATAAACTGTTGCATCTGTTGTACAGCTTTCAGGCATACATGCCGCACGTACTATATAGACATGCCGCACGTACTATATAGACATGCCGCACGTACTATATAGACATGCCGCACGTACTATATAGACATGCCGCACGTACTATATAGACATGCCGCACATACTATATAGACATGCCGCACATACTATATATACGGTTGAAGTCGGAAGTTTACATACACCTCAGGCAAATACATTTAAACTCAGTTTTTCACAATTCCTGACATTTAATCCTTGTAAAAATTCCATGTCTTAGGTCAGTTTGGATCACCACTTTATTTTAAGAATGTGAAATGTCAGAATAATAGTAGAGAGAATGATCTATTTCAGCTTTTATTTCTTTCATCACATTCCCAGTGCGTCAGAAGTTTACATACACTCAATTAGTATTTGGTTGCATTGCCTTTATATTGTTTAACTTGGGTCAAATGTTTCGGGTAGCTTTCCACAAGCTTCCCACAATCAGTTGGGTGAATTTTGGCCCATTCCTCTTGACAGAGATGGTGTAACTGAGTCAGGTTTGTAGGCCTCCTTGCTCGCACACGCTTTTTCAGTTCTGACCACAAATTTTCTTTAGGATTGAGGTCAGGGCTTTGTGATGGCCACTCCAATACCTTGACTTTGCTGTCCTTAGGCCATGTTGCCACAACTTTGGAAGTATGCTTGGGGTCATTGTCCATTTTGGAAGACCCATTTGCGACCAAGCTTTAACTTCCTGACTGATATCTTGAGATGTTGCTTCAATATATCTACATCATTTTCCTACCTCATGATGCCATCTATTTTGTGAAGTGCACCAGTCCCTCCTGCAGCAAAGCACCCCCACAACATGATGATGCTACCCCCGTGCTTCACGTTTGGGATGGTGTTCTTCAGCTTGCAAGCCTCCCCCTTTTTCCTCCAAACATAGCAATGGTCATTATGGCCAAACAGTTCTATTTTTGTTTTCAGACCAGAGGACATTTCTCAAAAAAGTACGATCTTTGTCCCCATGTGCAGCTGCAAAACGTAGTCTGGCTTTTTTATGGCAATTTTGGCGCAGTGGCTTCTTCCTTGCTGAGTAGCCTTTCAGGTTATGTCGATATAGGACTCGTTTTACTGTGGATATAGATACTTTTGTACCTGTTTCCTCCAGCGTCTTCACAAGGTCCTTTGCTGCTGTTCTGGGATTGATTTGCACTTTTCGCACCAAAGTACGTTCATCTCTAGGAGACAGAATGCGTCTCCTTCCTGAGTGGTATGACGGCTGCGTGTTCCCATGGTGTTTATACTTGCCTACTATTGTTTGTACAGATGAACATGGTACCTTCAGGCGTTTGGATGAACCAGACAAGGATGAACCAGACTTGTGGAGGTCTACTATTTTTTTTTTTTTAGGTCTTGGTTGATTTCTTTTGATTTTCCCATGATGTGAAGCAAAGAGGCACTGAGTTTGAAGGTAGGCCTTGAAAACATCCACAGTTACACCTCCAATTGACTCAGGCTAATTGACATAATTTATCAGAAGCTTCTAAAGCCATGACATAATTTTCTGGAATTTTCCAAGCTGTTTAAAGGCAGTCAACTTGGTGTATTGTAAACTTCTGACCCACTGGAATTGTGATACAGTGAATTATAAGTGAAATAATCTGTCTAAAAAATTGTTGGAAAAATTACTTGTGTCATGCACAAAGTAGATGTATTAACCGACTTGCCAAAACTATAGTTTGTTGACAAGAAATTTGTGGAGTGGTTGAAAAACGAGTTTTAATGACTCCAACCTAAGTGTATGTAAACTTCCGACTTCAACTGCACATACTATATATACATGCTGCACATATTATATATACATGCTTCACATATTGAGGAACACACTATATGTACATGCTGCACATATTGGGGAACACACTATATATACACTACCGTTCAAAAGTTTGGGGTCACTTAGAAATGTCCTTGTTTTTGAAAGAAAAGCACTTTTTTTTTTGTCCATTAAAATAACATAAAATTGATCAGAAATACAGTGTAGACATTGTTAATGTTTTAAATGACTATTGTAGCTGGAAACAGCTGATTTTAATGGAACATCTTCATAGGCGTACAGAGGCCCATTATGAGTAACCATCACTCCTGTGTTCCAATGGCACGTTGTGTTAGCTAATCCAAGTTTATCATTTTAAAAGGCTAATTGATCATTAGAAAACCCTTTTGCAATTATGTTAGCACAGCTGAAAACTGTTGTTCGATTACAGGCTTAATGGACAAAAAAATAGTTTTTCTTTCAAAAACAAGGACATTTCTAAGTGACCCCAAACTTTTGAATGGTAGTGTACATGCTGCACATATTGGGGAACACACACACATATATATATATATATGCACACAAAAGTATGTGGACAACCCTTCAAATTAGTTGATTCGGCCATTTCAGCCACACCCGTTGCTGAGAGGTGTATAAATTCGAGCACACATCCATGCAGTCTCCATAGGAAAACATTGGCAGTAGAATGGCCTTACTGAAGAGCTCAGTCACTTTCAACATGGCACCGTCATAGGATGCCACCTTTCCAACAACTCAGTTCGCCAAATGTCTGACCTGCTAGAGCTGCCCCGGTCAACTGTAAGTGCTGTTATTGTGAAGTGGAAACGTCAAGGAGCAACAACAGCTCAGCCGCGAAATGGTAGGCCACACAAGCTCACAGAACGCACCCGCAGAGTGCTGAAGCACGTAAAAATCGTCTGTCCTCGGTTACAACACTCACTACCGAGTTCCAAACTGCCTCTGGTAGCAACATCAGCAGAACTGTTAGTCGGGAGCATCATGAAATGGGTTTCTATGGCCGAGCAGCCACACAAGCCTGAGATCACCATGGCCAATGCCAAGCGTCGGCTGGAGTGGTGTACAGCCCGCCGCCATTGGACTCTGGAGCAGTGGAAATGCGTTCTCTCGAGTGATGAATCACTTCAATATCTGGCAGTCCGAAGGACAAATCTGGATTTGGCGGATGCCAGGAGAACGCTACCTGCCCAAATGCATAGTGCCAACTGTAAAGTTTGGTGGAGGAGGAAAATGGTCTGGGGCTGTTTTTCATGGTTCGGGCTAGACCCTAGTGGAGAAAATCTTAACGCTACAGCATACAATTACGTTCTAGACGATTCTGTGCTTCCAACTTTGTGGCAACGGTTTGGGGAAGGCCCTTTCCTGTTTCAGCATGACAATGCCCCTGTACACAAAGCAAGGTCCATACAGAAATGGTTTGTTGAGATCATTGTGGAAGAACTTGACTGGCCTGCACAGAGCCCTGACCTCAACTCCATCAAACACCTTTGGGATGATTTGGAACGCTGACTGCGAGCCAGGTCTAATCGCACCACATCAGTGCCCGACCTCACTAATGCTTTTGTGGCTGAATGGAAGCAAGTTTCTGCAACAATGTTCCAACATATAGTGGAAAGCCTTCCCAGAAGAGTGGATGCTGTTATTGCAGCAAAGGGGGACCAACTCCATATTAATGCTCATGATTTTGGAATGAGATGTTCGACGAGCAGGTGTCCACATACGTTTGGTCATGTAGTGTATTTTGAGAGCAGGAGCAGTGTTATCTAGGCTAAGTGTAGTTAGTGTAACTTGATTTATAGTAAGAATGAACTCTTATTGTGTTTTATGCAGTGGTTGTGTTTCTATTTTCCCCCCTCTCGCTCTCTCCCCCCTCTCTCTTTCTCTCTCTGTTTTCAGATAAGCACTTCCTGGTGTTCTTCTTCACCCGTCTCCGTAGGAACGAGAGTGGGCGGTACCAGGACGACTTCCCCTTCCTGTCCCTGTGTGGCCGCGAGAGAAACTTCCTGCGCTGTGACGACCGTCCGCTGGTGTTCACCCACTTGATGCCCGCCGCTGGGGGTATAGTCAATCAACCAATCAATCACATTTATTTATAAAGCCATTTTACATCATCAGTTGTCACGAAGTGCTTTTGCATTAACCCTGTATAAACCCCAAAGAGCAAGCAGAAGCTAGGACAAACTATCTGTCTGTTCTACAGGGACAGAGACCGCTGGGGGTACGTTGACAGATGTGGGGACAGGAGGAGCCCCAGAGCTACTGTCGTTCTGTTGGGGCGGTGACAAGCTGGCCGTCAAGTTCCGTCCAAAGTCTCTCTACATGCATCCTGGGACTGGGCGTGTCTACCACCCCTGCTCTGAGCGCCTGGGGGGCGTCGGCCTGGTGCGCTCTGCCCTCGCCATAGAGCTCAGCCCCTTCTTCCTGTACCCACTTCAACAACGCCAATCAGAACAGCCCACACACTTCTTGTGGGCGGGACAACAGCACACACTGACTAATGAACTGGCAGGATGTTTCCCCCCTGAAGAGGAGGGAGGGATGGGCTGATCAGAATAACACTGCTGTATTCAGAAGGCAGAAGATGAATACCCGAAAGTTGCCAATTGAAAGGCAATATATAGAGTGGACATGATGGTTATGTTCCAAATGGAACCCTATTCCCTATATAGTGTACTACTTTTGACCAGAGTAGATAGGGCACTGTTCAAAAGTAGTGAACTTTGTAGGGTATAGGGTGCCATTTGGGATGTAGACGACGAGTGGTTATGTATATTTGTTACATTACTACCTGTGATATTCAGAACAGTGCACATCATTAATCAAAACGGTAATGATATTTTGGCCCAAATGGGTCAGGAGCATGCAAATTCTAACAGTCAGAAAATGCTAATAATCAGTTCCTCCTATTGGACAAATTCAAGTTGTACCCATTAATTTAGAAACATTTTGCCTCTGTTTGCACTGTCTAGTGAATGTAATCTCGGCAGAAGTAACATCTTGCATAATTGTGTCAGATGCTCGATCGAGTTCTTGGAGGCGACTTATTAGAAAATATACTAGCGAAGTCTCCACTCTTCTAAACGGAAACTCTCAGCCAGTGTTGGGCAAGTCTATGGGCCAAATGTCCCCTCCCATTCAGAAATTCTAAAGATGTGAAATTGTGAGTTGTCCAAATGATCAGTAAAGAAAAATCAGAAAAAAATTAAAGTCTGTCGACAAATGCTACAACTATTTATGTTACGTGTATCTGTATGTTACGTGTATCTGTCCATGAGAATGAAACCGGTGAGTTTTGGGTTACAAGGACCTCCTGAAAGAAATACTATGCAGTGTTGTGAAATATGCCTTTGCAGTGGCCACAGAAATTCAACCAATGACACTAAGGTTGTCTCAAATGGCAACCTATTCCCTATGTAGGGAGTATTGTGCCATTTGGGATGCAGCCTCAGCTGTTTATCTACTAATAGCTGATGTGCCAGTAGGTTCTGTAGATAGTGGACCAACAATTTATAAACTACTACTTTTGGGGCCTCTGCTACGAGAATAAAAACCTCTAGAGGGAACCCTTGAATTTGTATTGACTGGATAAGAATGAAACATATTTTTATGATGATTAAAATGCATCGGCACACACTGAATGCCTTTATAAATGTTTTATTATGGTGTAATGCTTTGCAAGGAGGACACTCTCTGGGTGGGGGGGTCTATATACCACTGTGTAAATCACAGTACAATTACAGTAGTTGAATGAAAAAGAACTGACTCACTTACATCCATTAGTTCCTCAGTTTTGTTCCCATCTGTTTAGAGCCATGATTTCTCAATGTCCTTCTTCCCTATGGTTCCTCAAGTATGCAGTTTATGGTCATTGGGGGATATCATAGCCCACTCATACTAAAGCTGTTGCATAAATCCATATGGGTTTTACAGCAGATGGTTTCATAATATATAATGTTGGTTTATTTTCTAACTTTCATTGTATCATTTACCCTTGTCTCTGGTCTACAAATTACACTAAAATATCCCTATCTATTGGCTTAATGTGTGGGATGAATTGGTGACCAATGGGGCAACGTTTGCGATGTGAGCTTGTTGACACAGGGCCAGGAGACAGGTTATGAAGTTTACTGGCAGTTATTAGGTTGATGTCAACGCAATTGACACATCATGTACCCATTTCATGTCACCCTATGTTCCAACGATCAATGTTTCAAAAAATATTGTAACACTGTCTCACATCCCAAAAGTCACTATTGGCTATACCCCTTAATAGTGCACTATAGGTAATAGGATGCGTTTTTGGACGCAATCCTATGTATATCATGCGTAGGCAGGCCTACTCTAGAGAACTGTAAAACGCCCCTCCCTATTCTATGTGGGAGATAGCCTATTTTAGTCCGGGGTTCGCTTCTCCCCTCGCATACCAACCTTTCTTATTATACCTCCGTGATACAACAGAGGTAGAGGCAAAGAGGGTGGTTAGAAAACTACATGTCCCAGAGATCGCGGCGGCAACAAAACATGAATCTAGGCAAGGGGAACATGGCAGCGCCGTCAAGCCAGTCATGTACAGCTCTGGAGCGGTCAATCCGGGAGCGGGTCCCGACGCTTCTCACGGACCTCTACCAGTTCACCATGGCATATGCCTACTGGCGTTCGGGCAGGCACAACGAGCCCGCCGTTTTCGAACTGTTCTTCCGCGACAACCCGTTCGGCGGCGGCTTCTCGCTCTTCTCCGGAATGCACGACTGCCTCCTGTTTCTGCGGAGCTTTCGATTCACTGACGAAGGTGAGGTAATGACGTTAAGTTCTCTGTAGAGCAAATGTCAGTGAATAGCACTTTAAGGCAAAGCAAATTAACCACAATATAATTGATAGATGTATTTTTATATAGCCAATGGTTTCCTTTCAATAATATTTATTCGATATTTTTGTCACCTTGATTGCGCAATGAGGAATATAACCAATACCAAGACCCCTGGCGGGAGTGTAAATGGATAACACTTTATGTCCTCGGTGAACTTTGTAACCACTCCACTGAACTTCAACTGACACCGGTGAACTTTTCCTCGTGAGTCTCCTAGTTTGTCAGTAATGCTGGCACCCTATTCCCTATTTAGTGTTCATGGACCAGTCAAAAGTAGTGCACTATATAGGGAATTGGGTGCCATTTGTCCCGGGATATACCCAACCATGTTAAGAGGTCAGAGGTCTACCAGAGTTTAAAGTTACCTACAGAGACGCACAGATCACTACCAGGTAATAGCCAGTGGCAAACGGTCAGAGCCCCACCTGTTTAGCTTTTTTTGTGCCTGTTTTGAATGTTATTATGGCATTAATAAGTGTCACACATCAGTTTGCAAACAATATGAATAAAAATGTATTGAGTTAATAAACCTGTTATGGCTGCAAGGGGCAGTATTGAGTAGCCAGTTAAATCGTGCTCATTTCAAACGGCCTCGTACTCAATTCTTGCTCGTACAATATGCATATTATTATTACTATTGGATAGAAAACACTCTCTAGTTTCTAAAACCGTTTGAATTATTTCTCTGAGTGAAACAGAAGTCATTCTGCAGCACACTTCCTGACCAGGAAGTGGAATGTCAGAAATCGATGCTCTGTTCAACTTCCTGCCTATACATGGGCATGATACGTAAGAGTCTACATACACTTCATACACCTTCCCCTGGTTGTCAAGAGGCGGTGAGAGAAAAATTTTCGTGTTTATCTTGGTCTGAGGTGGAATTAAAGCTCTTTGTTTGACGTGACCGTCCATTTCCTGTTTCTGCAGCGCGCGAAAGAGGACATGGATTTGCCTTCTGTTTTGCTCTCGTTATGGACGACTAACATCTCCGTCTTAGATTTTATTTGATACATGTGACCATATCATCGTAAAGTATGTTTTTTCAATATAGTTTAATCAGATTATTTAAATTTTTTCGGGAGATTTGCCGTGTTCCGTTCTCTGACTTTGTTGACGTTGGAGAGATCCGTAGCACTTGGCAAGTGCCCATGCTAAATGAAGAGGGAAATTTGCCGTTCCAGATCCAAACAACAACTGTTCTGGACAAAGGACACCTTGTCCAACATTCTGACGGAAGATCACCAAAAGTAAGAAACATTTTATGATGCTATTTCTAATATCTGTCGTGCATGTGAACTGGTCGTCGGCGCCCAAGTGTTTCTGGCTATTGTGGCTACGCTAATATAATGCTACATTTTGTTTTCGCTGTAAAACATTTAATAAATCGGAAATATTGTCTGGAATCACAAGATGCCTGTCTTTCAATTGCTGTACACTATGTATTTTTCAGAAATGTTTTATGATGAGTAATTAGGTATTTGACGTTGGTGTCTGTAAATATTATGGCTGCTTTCGGTGCAATTTCTGATTGTAGCTGAAATGTAAACTATGATTTATACCTGAAATATGCAAATTTTTCGAACAAAACATATGCTATACAATAAATATGTTATCAGACTGTCATCTGATGAAGTTGTTTCTTGGTTAGTGGCTATTTATATCTTTATTTGGTCGAATTTGTGATAGCTACTGATGGAGTAAAAAACTGTTGGAGTAAAAAAGTGGTGTCTTTTGCTAACGTGGTTAGCTAATAGATTTACATATTTTGTCTTCCCTGTAAAACATTTAAAAAATCGGACATGTTGGCTTGATTCACAAGATGTGTACCTTTCATATGCTGTATTGGACTTGTTAATGTGTGAAAGTTAAATATTTAAAAAATATATCTTTTGAATTTCGCGCCCTGCACTTTGAGCTGGCTGTTGTCATAAGTGTACCGACGTCGGGCTTGCACGCCAAACAGGTTTAATAAAGCCGGATACAAACATGATCTCTTTTTTTCCTTCTTGAGTAAGGCAGCTCCAAAATGCAGGTGTTTCAGCCTAGCTTGGTGCTTTCTGTGGTGGAGGGGCAGCCAGCGTAAAATACAGAGCGTAGGAGTTGGTAATCTTCTCTAGTTGCACTGTGATTGGCTCAGTGTTCTGTCACTCATGGGGACACTACGTCACTGCAAAATCTACAGAGAGAGCTTGAAAGTTCAAACCACCTTGGGTGCTGCCATGGATTTACATTAGAAGTTCCCATCCAAGGCTTCCGGTATGGCGCAGAGCTGATCAGTCGCATCTTTTTAGCTCCGCTACAAGTTTGAAATAAATCTTGAAATAAGTTCACCCTTAAGCTTAATGTACCAGGAAAAGCAGTAATAGTTTATTAGCTTCCGAACCCACAATGCCGACAAAGAAAAGTCACACCATAAAGCCAGATTTAACGAGTGAAAGTTTAGAGTCTGAGGATGAAGGCGCCGTGCTAGCTTCATGTGCTAGTGGTGGAAGCAGGACTGAGGCGATAAACACGTGCAGTGCCGTTAGCTCCGAAGATATCCTCAAGGCCATCAAAGATATGAATGCAGAATTCTTTATCAAATTCGAAAATGTACTGTCTGCAGTGGACAACCTTAAAAAGAAAGTCAAAGAATGTGCTGGGCAAATCTCTGACTGAGGTACGCATCTGGCTTAGGAAGACCATCAAAACCCCTGAAATTTCCATCCCCACTATAACATTTTCCGACAAGATAGAACTGCCAAAGGAGACGGAGTTGCAATCTACTGCAGAGATAGCCTGCAGAGTTCTGTCTTACTATCCAGGTCTGTGCCCAAACAATTTGAGCTTCTACTTTTAAAAATCCACCTTTCCAGGAACAAGTCTCTCACCGTTGCCGCTTGCTATCGACCGCCTTCTGCCCCCAGCTGTGCCCTGGACACCATATGTGAATTGATTGCCCCCCCATCTATCTTCAGAGCTCGTGCTGTTAGGTGACCTAAACTGGGACATGCTTAACACCCCGGCCATCCTACAATCTAAGCTTGATCCTCTCAATCCCACAAAAATTATCAATGAACCTACCAGGTACAACCCCCAAATCCGTAAACACGGGCAACCTCATAGATATCATCCTAACCAACCTGCCCTCCAAATACACCTCTCCTGTCTTCAACCAGGATCTCAGCGATCACTGCCTCATTGCCTGCGTCCGTAATGGGTCTGCGGCCTGTCAAACGCTCCCTAAAACACTTCAGCGAGCATGCCTTTCTAATCGAAAGGGTATCCTGGAAGGATATTGACCTCATTCCCTCAGTAGAGGATGCCTGGTTATTCTTTAAAAGTGCATTCCTCAGCATCTTAAATAAGCATGCCCCGTTCAAAAAATGTAGAACCAGGAACAGGTATAGCCCTTGGTTCACTCCAGACCTGACTGCCCTTGACCAGCACAAAAACATCCTGTCTCGTACTGCATTAGCATCGAATAGCCCCCGCGATATGCAACTTCTCAGGGAAGTTAGGAACCAATATACACAGGCAGTTAGGAAAGCAAAGGCTAGCTTTTTCAAACAGAAATTTGCATCCTGTAGCACAAACTCCAAAAAGTTCTGTGACACTGTAAAGTCCATGGAGAATAAGAGCACCTCCTCCCAGCTGCCCTCTGCACTGAGGCTAGGAAACACGGTCACCACCGATAAATCCACGATAATTGAAAATTTCAATAAGCATTTCTCTATGGCTGGCCTCTACGCAGACGACACCATTCTGTATACTTCTGGCCCTTCTTTGGACACTGTGTTAACTCACCTCCAGACGAGCTTCAATGCCATACAACTCTCCTTCCGTGGCCTCCAACTGCTCTTAATTGCAAGTAAAACTAAATGCATGCTCTTCGAACGATCGCTGCCCTCACCTTCCCACCCGTCCAGCATCACTACTCTGGACGGTTCTGACTTAGAATATGTGGACAACTACAAATACCTAGGTGTCTGGTTAGACTGTAAACTCTCCTTCCAGACTCACATTAAGCATCTCCAATCCAAAATTAAATCTATAATCGGCTTCCTATTTTGCAACAAAGCATCCTTCACTCATGCTGCCAAACATACCCTCGTAAAACTGACTATCCTACCGATCCTTGACTTCAGCGATGTCATTTACAGAATAGCCCCCAACACTCTATTCAGCAAATTGGATGCAGTCTATCACAGTGCCATCCATTTTGTCACCAAAGCCCCATATACTACCCACCACTGCGACCTGTATGCTCTCGTTGGCTGGCCCTCGCTTCATATTTCTTCGCCAAACCCACTGGCTCCAGGTCATCTATAAGTATTTGCTAGGTAAAGCCCCGCCTTATTTCAGCTCACTGGTCACCATAGCAGCACTCACCCGTAGCACGCGCTCCAGCAGGTATATTTCACTGGTCACCCCCAAAGCAAATTCCCACTTTGGCCGCCTTTCCTTCCAGTTCTTTGCTGCCAATGACTGGAACGAACAGCAAAAATCACTGAAGCTGGAGACTCATATCTCCCTCACTAGCTTTAAGCACCAGCTGTCAGAGCAGCTCACAGATCACTGCACCTGTACATAGCCCATCTGTAAATAGCCCATCCAACTACCTCATCCCCATACTGTTATTTATTTTGCTCCTTTGCACCCCAGTATCTGTACTTGCACACTCATCTTCTGCACATCTATCACTCCAGTGTTTAATTGCTATATTGGAATTATTTTGCCACTATGGCCTATTTATTGCCTTACCTCCATTATCCTACGTCATTTGCACACACTATATATATACTTTTTCTATTGTATTATTGACTGTATGTTTGTTTATTCCATGTGTAACTCTGTGTTGTTGTTTGTGTTGCACTGCTTTGCTTTATCTTGGCCAGGTCGCAGTTGTAAATGAGAACTTGTTCTCAACTAGCCTACCTGCTTAAATAAAGGTGAAATAAATAAATAAAAATAAATACATCTCTGGAACCGAAGACAACATTATAGCCCTGCAGGAAACGACCACTGCACTTGAGGAAAAGGTTGAATCGCTTACCTCTAAACTAGTTGATTTGGAGGGCCGTAGCAGGAGATCGAACTTGAGACTAGTACATCTCTCCAAAGACGCTGAGGGGAGCGATGCTTGCTCATTCCTAGAACGGTGGTTTCCCGAGGCTCTGGAGATGGAGCCACTCCGCTCTCCTTTGATCATTGAGAGAGCTCATTGGATTTCTGGCCCACGATCCAACCCCAACGCACCTCGAGGGCTCTGATAATGAAGTTCTTAAACTATAAAGATAAGATGCGGATGGTGAATGCAGCCAGGGCGAAAGGGAGAGTACTCTTCAAGAATCGGCAAGTTATGTTCTTCCCAGATCTCTCCATGGAAGTCCACAAGCAGCAGAAACGCTTCGACAGTGTCAAGCAGCAGCGGCTACGGGCTAAGGCTATCCGGTTTGCAATCATCTTTCCAGCGTGACTGACGGTCTCCCACTGCATTCGTTCCTACATTTTTGAAACACCAGCCGAGGCGGAGCAGTTTCTTGAGAAGCTAGGCAGAGGTGTGGAAGCGGAGCAGTTTCTTGAGAAGCTAGGCAGAGGTGTGGAAGCGGAGCAACGCTGAAGAGGCAATAGCGACGTAAAGTTTGACCAATTTCTTTTTTACATTTTTCCGAACTGTTGTTTTCGGTTTTGTCTAAACAGGTATTTAAAGTTTGAGCCAGTTCGCCGTGTTATAATTTATAGTAGCACTGTCTATTTAACTATAATAACATGGCCAGTTTACAAGTAAGCCTTATTATAATTTTATGTACCATGAAACTTTGCTTTTATGCATCGGAACATCCTGGTGCAGGTTTGTTTTATTTAGGCCTATAGGAGGCTAGATCACGGTGGTCTAATATTCTTGCTCACTCCTGGTATTTTGTTTGATTCTTTGTTAAATGGGGAACACAATATAATGTAATGACAAGTAGAAGGTGTACAGAGGGGGAAAAACGCAGAGGCAGAGGCGGCTCCTCACGTATGTGTGGATCTGTTGAGTACCTTATACGGAGTGTCACTGAGAGGGGGAGGGGGATGTCTGTTAGAGACTGGGGTAAGAGGGTTAATCACACGTTCGTGGTTGATTGTTATGCATGTGTTTTTGTACAATGGCATGCTTTAAAGCGTCCTTTGTGTTTTTGTTTATGGTGGTAACAGAGGTCTGTTGGTATATTAGGCTGATCCAATGTGCTCTTATGGGGCAATGTTTTAGTTCAAGTGTCCCAGTAAATTCGATGTCTCGTAGTGTTAAGGTTAAATTTACATCCTGGAACTGTAGGGGATTAAATAAAATCGCCAAAATAAAACAGGTAATAAGTAGATTAAAACAACTTCAGGCGACAATCATATTTTTGCAAGAATCACATCTATTATCTGGCGACGTTCCTAAGATACGCAAGAGGTGGCCTGGGCAGGTCATTATTTAGTTACTATGCAAGGGGAGTTATTATTCTTATCCATAAATCCATTCCATATCAGATATTGCAAACAATTTGTGATCCCGCCGGGAAGATATATTATTCTACAGGGTACCTTGCTGTCCGAGCAGTTGAATTTAATTAATGTGTATGGTCCCAACAAAGATGACTCTAAATTCTTTAACGATTTGTTTTTAAACCTTTCCACACTTCCAGGTAATTATAGTGTTGCAGGAGACTTTAATTGCACTTTAGATCCTGTTAAAGATCGCACCTCGGGTTCAAACTACTCCCACACCTAATCTAAGAAAACCATACAGCATTTTATGAAGGATTTAAACTTAATAGAGTTTTGGAGAGAAATGAACCAGATGATGTGGAATACTCCTGTTACTCTAGCACTTACCAGACCTATTCCCGAATACACTTTTTTTTCTATCTCAGCAGCATTACGCTCTAAAATTGAAGATTGATTTTATTATAGCATTGTCATCTCTGGCCATGCTCCAGCATCTTTTATATATTCCGATTCTAATTTAGTAGGTGACCCACCTAAATGGCGCTTCCAACCTAAATGGCTGCAAGATACAATAAGTTTTACAGAATACATTGAACAGCAAATTCACCTATACTTTTCAATTAATACAACACAGACTTCAGCTTGTAATAGATGGGAAGCCTTTAAAGCTTCATAAGGGGTCAAATGATACAAGTCAAAAAATACTAGTCAAAAAATGAAATTACTTGAAACCAAAATTAAAACTCTGGAAAGAGAAATTTTCCTCACTAATTCCACAGGTGCACACAAGGAGTTGCTCGGGGCTCAATATAACAGAATGTATGCGGGTAGAGCTGCAGCAAGCTTATTGAGACTAAACCAATCATATTATGACCAGGAAGAAAAGCTGGGAAGCTGTTAGCCTGGCAAATCAAACAGCAGCAAGCAGAGAGAGCAATCAATTCAATTCAGGATGCAGGGGGAGCTGTGACGGTAGACCCTCGGGAGATAAACAGTACCTTTAACTTCTTTGGGGTAGGGGGCAGTATTTTCACGTCCGGATGAAAAGAGTGCCCAGAGTAAACTGCCTGCTACTCAGGCCCAGATCCTAGGATATGCATAGTATTAGTATATTTGGATAGAAAACACTCTGAAGTCTCTAAAACTGTTTGAATGATGTCTGTGAGTATAACAGAACTCATAGGGCAGGCAAAAATCTGAGAAAAAATCCAACCAGGAAGTGGGAAATCTGAGGTTTATAGGTTTTCAACTCTTTGCTTATCCAAGATACAGTGGAAATGGGGTCATGTTGCACTTCCTAAGGCTTCCACTAGATGTCAACAGTCTAGAGCCTTGTTTGATGCTTTTACTCTGAAGTGGGGCCGAATGAGAGGGGAATGAGTCAGAGGTCAAGCAGAATGCTTTGAGCTCGTGACGCTTGTTCACGTGAGAGCGAGCTCTGTTCCATTTGCTTTTCTGAAGACAAAGGAATTCTCCGGTTGGAACATTATTGAAGATGTATGTTGAAAACATCCTAAAGATTGATTCTATACATCGTTTGACATGTTTCTACGGACTGTAACGGAACTTTTTGGACTTTTTGTCCGTACTTTCCGCTGGACTTGCACGCGCGTCGTGTGTTTAGATTGTGTACTGAACGCGCAAACAACAAGGAGGAATTTGGACATAAATGATGGACATTATTGAACAAAACAAACATTTATTGTGGAACTGGGATTTCTGGGAGTGCATTCTGATAAAGATCATCAAAGGTAAGTGAATATTTATAATGCTATTTCTGACTTATGTTGACTCAAACATGGCGGATATCTCTTTGGGTTGATTTGTTGTCTTAGCGCCGTACTCAGATTATTGCATGATTTGCTTCTTCCGTAAAGTTTTTTTAAAACCTGACACAGCGGTTGCATTAAGGAGAAGTGGATCTAAAATTCAATGTGTAACACTTGTATTTTCATCAACATTTATGATGACTATTTCTGTAAATTGATGTGGCTCTCTGCAAAATCACCGGATGTTTTGGAACTACTGAACATAACGCGCCAATGTAAACTGAGATTTTTGGAAATAAATATGAACTTTACCGAACAAAACATACATGTATTGTGTAACATGAAGTCCTATGAGTGTCATCTGATGAAGATCATCAAAGGTTAGTGATTAATTTTGTCTATATTTCTGGTTTTTGTGACTCCTCTCTTTGGCTGGAAAAATGGCTGTGTTTTTCTGTGAATAGGCACTCAACTAACAATCGTTTGGTTTGCTTTCGTCGTAAAGCCTATTTGAAATCGGACACTGTCGCTGGATTTACAACAAGTGTATCTTTAAAATGGTGTAAAACACATGTATGTTTGAGGAATTTTAATTATGGGATTTCTGTTGTTTTGAATTTGGCGCCCTGCAGTTTCGCTGGCTGTTGACGAGGTGAGACGCTACCGTCCCACATACCCTAGAGAGGTTAATACCTTTGCATCAGAGTATCCTCCTGAAACTGATACCCAGGTTAGCTTTTTAGATTGGAGTTTCCTAATATTTCAGATGAATCTAAGGATAACACACAGCACAATGCTGTGCTGACTATGGAGGAAATTTCCAATGCAATTGATAGTATGAGGGCGGGTGTGTAATGCGTGTGTACTGGCGGCAGAGAAGTCAGGCGCAGGAGAGAAAAGACTGTGTTACAACGGTGCAGTTTAATAATAAAATCACTGTGAACAAAAACAATAAATAAATAAAATGGGACGAAACCCTTCGCACGCCAGACATAACGTGCACAAACTCTTACAATCAACAATACCGGACAAGGACATGTGGGGAACAGACGGTTAAATACACAACATGTAATTGATGGGATTGAAACCAGGTGTGTGGGAAGACAAGACAAAACAAATGGAAAATGAAAGGTGGATCGGCAATGACTAGAAGACCGGTGACGTCGACCGCCGAACGTCGCCCGAACAAGGAGAGGGACCGACTTCGAAGGAAGTTGTGACAGTACCCCCCCCCCCCCCCCCCCCCCCTTGATGTGCGGCTCTAGCAGTGCGCCGACACCGGCCTCGGGGACGACCCGGAGGGCGAGGCGCAGGGTCCAACACGTCCTCGACCGGAACCCAGCACCTCTCCTCCGGACCGTATCCCTCCCACTCCACGAGATACTGAAGGCCCCTCGCCCGGCGCCTCGAATCCACTATGGAGCGAACGGAGTACACTGGGGCCACCCCGATGTCCAGAGGGGGTGGAGGAACCTCCCGCACCTCAGACTCCTGCAGCGGACCAGCCACCACCGGCCTGAGGAGAGACACATGGAACGAGGGGTTAATACGGTAATCGTGTGGAAGTTGTAATCTATAACAAACCTCGTTCACTCTCCTCAGGACTTTAAATGGCCCCACAAACCGCGGACCCAGCTTCCGGCAGGGCAGGCGGAGGGGCAGGTTTCGGGTCGAGAGCCAGACCCGGTCCCCCGGTGCGAACATCGGGGCCTCACTGCGGTGGCGATCTGCGTTCTCCTTTTGACGCGTCATGGCCTGCTGAAGGTGAACACGGACAGCCTCCCATGTCTCCTCCGCGCGCCTCAACCAGTCGTCCACTGCAGGAACCTCGGTCTGACTCTGATGCCAAGGCGCCAGTACCGGCTGGTACCCCAGTACGCACTGGAAGGGAGAGAGGTTAGTGGAGGAGTGGCAAAGCTAGTTCTGTGCCATCTCAGCTCAGGGTACGAATGCCGCCCACTCCCCCGGCCGGTCCTGGCAATAGGACCACAGAAACCTGCCCACATCCTGGTTAACTCTCTTCACCTGCCCATTACTCTTGGGGTGAAACCCTGAAGTAAGGCTGATCGAGATCCCCAGATGTTCCATGAATGCCTTCCAGACCCTAGACGTGAACTGGGGACCTCGATCAGACACTATATCCTCAGGCACCCCGTAGTGCCGGAAGACGTGCGTAAACAAGGCCTCCGCAGTCTGTAGGGCCGTAGGGAGACCGGGCAGAGGGAGGAGACGACAGAACTTAGAGAAACGATCCACAACGACCAGGGGGTGGGGGTGCATGGGAATGGAACTAACAGACTGACAGAGAAGTCAGGCGCAGGAGAGCAAAGACTGTGTTACAACGGTGCAGTTTAATAATAAAATCACTGTGAACAATAACAAATAAATACAATGGGACGAAACCCTTCGCACGCCAGACATAACGTGCACAAACTCTTACAATCAACAATACCGGACAAGGACATGTGGGGAACAGACGGTTAAATACACAACATGTAATTGATGGGATTGAAACCAGGTGTGTGGGAAGATGAGACAAAACAAATGGAAAAGGAAAGGTGGATCGGCGATGACTAGAAGACCGGTGATGTCTATCGCCGAACGTCGCCCAAACAAGGAGAGGGACCGACTTCGGAGGAAGTCGTGACAGCGGGAAGTCGTGACAGCGGGGAGGACATCTGTCCCATTGACATCTACAAGAGATTTAAGAACAAACTGCACTACCCTCCTGGAGAGGTTTTTGGAATCTTACGAAAATAGTCTCCTGCCCCATTCTTTGAGAGGAGCTCTGATCACTCTGCTCCTAAAACCTGGAAAGCTGCACACCAAATGTGTTTCCAATCGTGCTATTTCGCTTTTGAATTCTGACACTAAGGTTCTTTGTAAAGCAGTTGCGAGGAGGTTGGAGGGTTTCTCCCGAATGTGGTATGTGGTGGGTAGAGACCAAAAAGGCTTTATTCAAGGTCGTCAAGGATTTCATAATGTTAGGAGAGTGCTAAATGTTCTACATACCAGATTTGGGTCGTCAGACACTGCGATCCTGTCATTGGACCAGAGAAGGCCTTCGACAGGGTTGAGTGGCCCTACCTCTTTAAAGTGTTAACTCGTTTTGGTTGTGGTGAGAGCTTTTGTAAATGGATAAAGATACTATATACAAATCCCACTGCAGAGATCCTTACTACTAATACGGTATCTAAACCTTTTGACATCTGCAGGGGTTCCAGGCAGGGCTGCACTCTTTCTCCTCTCCTGTTTATCCTAGCCATTGAGCCTCTAGGCATAACTGTGAGGTCCCAGCCCAATATTTCAGGTATCAGAATAGATCAGATGGAACTTTGAATTGCCCTTTAAGCAGACGATGTAATTTTGTTTCTTACAGACTTGTGCAATTCCATACCCGCACTTCTGGACCTAATCAAAGAGTTTGGGGTGTTCTCGGGATACAAAATAAATAATGCAAAATCCTCAATTATGATGCTAAAGGAGGAGGAAAGATGTTGACCGACACCTTTAACTTCTATTTTTTATGCAACGGAATGCTTTACATATCTCAGCATTTGTATTGTGCCAGAGATTGACCACATAGTCTCAACTAACTATGACCCTGTCGTAGATTCAATAACTCAATCGATAGATAGATGGTTATCTTTACCTATATCTTTAATTGGCCAGATTAACATTCGGAAAATGAATGTTCTCCCAAAACTGTTGTATCTATTTCAGAACATTCCCTTGCCGCCACCACCATCCCTCTTTACAAGGCTTAAAAAGTTGTTCACTATATTTATCTGGAAAAACAGACGTCCCAGAGTTCGCTTGTCCTTATTGTACCTACCGTATGACAGAGGGGGGCTCCATTTGCCTAATATCCAGTGGTACTACTGGGCAGTTCAGCTTCGCACTGCTATGTACTATTTTACCTCAGTCTCTCTCTTTGTGGATGGAGATTGAAATGTTTTCAGTTGTACTCAATTTAATCCTTAACCTCTACATTTACTCAGCTGATATCAAGACACAAAAACATTAAAATAATAATCCCTTTGTTTTTAATACGTTTGGTATGAGGAGCGGAAGTTCCTTGGTGAAACGCATTCTTTGTCATGTTTTAGTCCTATCTGGGGAAACCACAGTTTCACTCCTGGGAGAGCTGATCTGGGTTTCCAACTATGGGCCAGCAAGGGTTTAAGGAAAGTTCAAGACCTGTATAAAGAAGGTATTTTTATGTCATTTGAAGAACTCATAGCAAAATCTGACATTCCTAGAAAACAACATTTAAAATAAAATATTTACAGCTAAGGAGCTTCCTCACGGCTGCCCAAAACCTAACAGAACCCCTTCTGTCCACTTTAGAAAATACGATCTCAACCCATTGTAATGGTAAGGGTAGAATTTCAGCTCTATACAATATGCTAGAGTCTGGCTCAACTGCATCCTCTGCGCACAAACTGAACTCTTGGAAGGAAGATATTTTGGAGGACATAGTCTTGGACAAATGGAGTAGTATATGTACTAATGCTCAGACACAGACTGTGAATACTCGGCTTAAACTATTGCAATACAAGTGGTTGATGTGAGCATATGTAACCCCTGCTAAGTTAAATACGTTTAATAGTATAGTTCCAGATATATGCTACAAGTGCAATCACTCTGAAGGGACTTTATTTAATTGTCTGTGGGACTGTGAGAAAATTAAAGATTTTTGGAACGAGGTATCGCATATGATATCCCAAATAGTATCAGTAAAATTGCCTCTCCATCCCTAAGTGTTTATCCTGGGGTTGTACCCAATCAATCTTCATCTAAAGAACCAAGTACAAACACTTATACATATGTGCTTGTTGCAAGCAAAACGCTTGATAGCTCTTGCCTGGAAAAGTGTGAAAAGGCCTTGTATTGCCCAATGGCTTAGGAAACGTTGTCTTGCCTAACAAGTAAAAAGATCACATACACGGTTAAGGGTAAACAAGACACTTTTGAAAAGGTTTGGGGACCATTTTGGGACTTTGTTGAGCAGAGTGATGTGGGTGAAATATTGGCTGGGTAGTGTACTATGCTTTGTGTGCATGTGGGGTGGTGGTGAGAGATATCCGATTGGCTTGTGGCGCTGTGTTTCATCTGAAATTTGTCCCAATTATGTTCTATCCTATTGGATCAGACCACTGAAAAAATGAAATTTTGATTGTTTTATGCCTCTGTAACACTTTTGTTTTGTCTTAGATGTTTCATCATTCATTTATTTACATTTTTTGTTGCTGTTAACTTTTGATGTGTTTTTTTTTCATTTTTTTTTTCATGTAACATTTCTGCTTATATGTCTTGTTAAAGAAGAACAATCAATAAACATATTGTTTAAAAAAAAATAGAAGTGCCCATCCAAGAAGGCTCAAGGTCATTGGCCACAAATAAAATGACGTCAAATCGCTTTACAACTACCGTAGCTTTGATTGGACTGATCATGTCAACATCATACTTTCAAAATCTTAGCTAGCAAGCAGTCATCGTCATGTATCACATCGACAATCTACTGGCAAATCCTTTTCAATCCTTATTATATGAAGAGAAATTATAGATAAAACGTAACAGTGCACATCAGGCCAACAAATTGGAAATCTCAAATTCAACAATAAGTGGTTTAGAAGAATCAGTAGCTAACTGCAAGCGTTGCAAAGCAATCACTATTTTGCTTCCCCTGCTATTCGGTGGAGAGGGTGTGTGGTCCTAGTCTGGGTTTAAGGGTCTCTTTTCCAACCTTAAAAGGATAAACATACACATGAATACCATGGACCAGAAAAGGTTGAGTACATTGGCCATTCTGTCAGTCCAGCATGACTTCTGTCTCTTTCAAAACAACTGGAAACTCTGAACTGGGAAATCTCAGACTTCAGTGAGTTCAAGACAACTGGGAACCTAGAAAAAAACGAGCTCCGACTGGGAAAATACATTTTAAATGGTCATCCAACTCGAAATTCCAAGTCGGGAACTCTGGCCTCTTTCTAGAGGTCCGACCTGAAGATCACTGACGTCATGATCCAACCTCGTCCGCAGTTGTCTTGAAAGCACCATAAATCCAGGGATTGCTAGACTTGGATGACAAAGTTTCATGACAACATTTTCCACAAGAAGGATCGCCGAGACACCTTCTTGTTCAAGTGAGCACAGCACAACGGTGAGTCCAAAAATGTATTGTATGCCACTGCATAAATTATATAATATGCCAGGGAGATATGTACACTGTAGCTAAGAAAGTAATACTAAGTGCATGTTGTGTAGTAAGCTGTCAGTAGCACATATGCCTCACCCTAGTAATTTGGTCCCTTTCCCCCTCATAACTTAAACTACTGTTCTGACTTGATGATGCACATGTAGACTATAGCCTGTTTTAGAGAAATCCATTGTCTGATTGTATGCCCCCTTTTATTTATCCTCAGTGTACAGGGAGACTACTTTAAGAACGGCCCATGTTCTGAATTATGTCGCTGTACATTTCAAAAGTGCTGAATAAATAGTTATGTTGACTACATCCGTCTTAACTCGCTCATTAATGTCTTAATCAAAATTATGGATTGCCTCTTAGCCACTCATTGTTCCCTTATGCCATAGTTTGTAAATCTCAATTGTCAGTAGAAACCACATTTGTTTAAGCTAGTCAGCCATATCAGCTTTGTTTTTAAAAAAAGGCAGTAAATGAGGCTGAATGAACTGTTTCGCTGCCAGACAAGGCTCCACTGATATCCAGGTGTAGCGGTGGTAAGGATTCATTCCATGGTGCTGAAAAGAAAGCTCTGCTGTCGGGACAGCTTTATGTAGGCCCTAACTGTTTGTGGGTGCTGTTTTTCACCGTTATAGTCAAATGAATGTATTGTGTTGTGTTGTGGCTTTGTTGGCATGCATCCCAATTTTTTTTTTTTAGTTTGCCCCACCAAGATTTACATGCTAGTATATATTTTTCCCATACCCTTGATATTAGTTATTACAAGTGGTGATTTTAGCAAGGCAGGTTTGTGATTAGACCTATAGGCTCTAGCCTAGTGAGCCTATAACAACAACACAAAGTCTAGAGCAGGGAAGGGCAACGGGGGGGGGGACTCAGTCGGGGGTCTCAATTTACTGTTGCAAGGTAGAATACACAATGTGCAATTTCAAAATGTGGTTGTGAATCAACAGTTTTTGTCTTGTTATGCCAGTCACTGATAGTCACTCAGTTAGCCCATGTCAGCTATATGTTTTCAGATTGGTTAATCATTCTAGCGGCCAGCTATCTAAACTTGTAGTATTCAAAGTTGAATTAGAGCCCGGGGGCCCCATTGATTTTGCTAGTCAGTCTCACTCAGATACTGTATTAAAAACTGCAAACATTTCTCTCCAGCCTTGGACAAAATGTGTAGAATTGCAGGAAATTGGCTGTAAACTGGACATTTTTCTCTGCCCCATGGCAAAATGAGTAGAATTTCAGGAAATTAACTCTAAAACTTAAAAATATGCATGAAATTGGATAATAAAATTGCCAAATCTTTTCTCCACCCCATGGCAAAAATGTGTAGAATTGCTACAACTAGGTTTTTTTCAAGCAGGCTTGACTATTGTAATGCTGTCCTGTTTGGTCAACACAAGAAAGCCATTGGTCAACTGCAAAACATACAGAATGTGCAGCACGGGTACTCGCCAAGAACAGACAGAGAGCACACATTAAACTGGTTTAAAAGTCTCTGCACTGGCTGCCTGTGAGTTTTAGAATTAATTGTAAGATTCTCCTATTTATAAAAAAAAAAAAAAAAGTATTAATCCACGATTATCCCTCCCTCTCCCTCTTGCCCCCTCCCTTTCTTCTCCCTCTCCCATGTGTTCTTATGAGATTAGCTTTATTAGCAGTGGTGGAGAAAGTACCCAAATGTCATACTTGAATAAAAGTAAAGATACCTTAAAATGACTCAAGTAAAAGTCACCCAGTAAAATTCTACTTGTGTAAAAGTCTTTGGTTTTAAATATTCTTAAGTATCAAAAGTAAATGTAATTGCTATAATATACTTAAGTATCAAAAGTAAAAGTTGAAATAATTTCAAATTCCTTATGTTAAGCAAACCAGACTGCACAATTGTCTTGTTTTTTACATTTACGGATAGCTAGGGGCACACTCCAATGACTACCTTGTTGTTGTTTAGACACTAAACTGTAAGCATGTTTCACGTTCCCTGGGCCAAAACACGATGTTTGTAGATGTCGTAATAACAGTTGTCATTGAGATCGGTAGGCAGATGACTTTTCTTGGAAAACCTATAGGCCTAATACTATTCCACATGCCAGGATGTTAGAAAAGTGGTGTGTTGACGTGTACAAAAATCGTTTGTTTATTTCATATGTCATGAATAGTGTATTGTTGTGTAAATGTGTGTTATTACTGTACTGATTAGAAGTTGCTCCAGATAAGAGGGTCTGCTAAATGACATGGAAATTATGATTATGTTATTGATTATGTGTAACAAAGTATAACTGTGTTATAGATGTGGAGTACCTGCGTTCCGTGCTGCCCCCAGCCACTGACCCTGCCTTCTTCCTGTTTCTACGGGAACTGGACTGTTCCGGTGTCACACTCCACTCTGTCCCCGAGGGAACGGTGGTCTTTGCCAGGGTGAGACAACGTCAGGTGTCAAGGGTTATACTCAGGGTCATCCCCAGGCAGGGTTGGAATTATACATTGACTCTTGGGGTGCCCAATGTCTCTTGGGGTATCTAATGTCTCTGGCGGGTGCCTGATCGGACCAGCCCCCCTGTAACTCGAACCATGCCCGCAAGGGTTACATTCATAGAAATATAATCTAGTCATTCTATTTCTATGGTTACACTCAGGGACGGTTCACCCCCAAGGGCCAGTGGTCAGGAGGCTCAGGGACTCACCCAAAGTGGTCAGGAGGCTCAGGGACTCACCCACAGTGGTCAGGGTTGATGACTGAGTTGATTGATTCATTGATTGTGCTGTTCCTCTGTTTGAAGGTACCTCTGATGGAGGTGTCTGGTCCTCTGGCTGTGGTTCAACTACTGGAGACCAGCCTGTTGTGTCTGGTCAACTACGCCAGGTAGGGACACACTTCTCTTTCAGCAAACTTGAAAAGGTTTGGCATGGGCCCTCAAATCCTCAAAAAGTTCTACAGCTGCACCATTGAGAGCATATTGATTGGCTGTATCAATGCTTGGCATGGCAATAGGACTGCCCTCGATCGCATGGCGCTACAGAGTGTGGTGCGGACAGCCCAGTACATCACTGGGGCCGAGCTCCCTGCCATCCACGACCTCTATATCAGGCGGTGTGACAGAAAGGCCCGGAAAATCGTTAACTCCATCCACCCAAGCCATAGACTGTTTTCTCTGCTGCCGCATGGCAAGCGGTACCGGTGCATAAAGTCTGGCACCAACAGGTTCCTAAACAGCTTCTATCCCCAAGCCGTAAGACTGCTAAATAGCTAGCAGAATGGCTACACGGACTATCTGAGTTGACCCTTGTATTTGATTTTTGCTAAGTCTCTATGCACACTCACAGGATTCTACACACTCACGCACATACACTCTCCCAACCACTCTACACACACAATCGCATACAATCAGCATTTATGTTGATGCTACTCTGTTTATTATAATACTGATGCCAAGTCACCTTACCCCTCCCTACACATACACTAAATATACAAAAGTATGTGGACACCCCTTCAAATTAGTGGATTAGTCTATTTCAGTCGTACCCGTTGCTGGCAGGTGTATAAAATCGAGCACACAGCCATGCAATCTCCATAGGAAGACATTGGCAGAAGAACAGTGGTTGAAAAGTACCCAATTGTCATACTTGAGTAAAAGTAAAGATACCGAAATAGAACATGACTCAAGTGAAAGTCACCCAGTCAAATACTACTTGAGGAAATGTCTACAAGTATTTGGTTTTAATTATACTTAAGTATCGAAAGTAAATGTAATTGCTAAAATATACATCAATATCAAAAGTAAAAGTATGAATCATTTCACATTCCTTATATTAAGCAAACCAGACGGCACGATTTTCTCCTCATGGAGTCTGTTTCTGACCGTTTGAGCAGACACATGCACATTTGTGGCCTGCTAGAGGTCATTTTGCAGGGCTCTGGCAGTGCTCCTCCTGCTCAAAGGCGGAGGTAGCGGTCCTGCTGCTGGGTTGTTGCCCTCCTACGGCCTCCTCCACGTCTCCTGATGTACTGGCCTGTCTCCTGGTAGCGCCTCCATGCTCTGGACACTACGCTGACAGACACAGCAAACCTTCTTGCCACAGCTCGCATTGATGTGCCATCCTGGATGAGCTGCACTACCTGAGCCACTTGTGTGGGTTGTAGACTCCGTCTCATGCTACCACTAGAGTGAGAGCACCGCCAGCATTCAAAAGTGACCAAAACATCAGCCAGGAAGCATAGGAACTGAGAAGTGGTCTGTGGTCACCACCTGCAGAATCACTCCTTTATTGGGGGTGTCTTGCTAATTGCCTATAATTTCCACCTTTTGTCTATTCCATTTGCACAACAGCATGTGAAATTTATTGTCAATCAGTGTTGCTTCCTAAGTGGACAGTTTGATTTCACAGAAGTGTGATTGACTTGGAGTTACATTGTGTTGTTTAAGTGTTCCCTTTATTTTTTTGAGCAGTGTATTTTTACTTAAGTACTTTACACCACTGAATGAAGAGCTCAGTGATTTTCAACATGGCACTGTCATAGGATGTTACCTTTCCAACAAGTCAGTTTATCAAATTTCTGCCCTGCTAAACCTGCCCCGGTCAACTGTAAGTAGTGTTATTGCAAACATCTAGGAGCAACAACGGCTCAACCATGAAGTGTTAGGCCACACAAGCTCACAGAACAGGACCGTCGAGTGCTGAAGTAAGTCTCACGTAAAAATAGTCTGTCCTCGGTTTCAACACTCACTACCAAGTTCCAAACTGCCTCTAGAAGCAACGTCAGCACAAGAACTGTTCGTCGAGAGCTTAATGAAATGGGTTTCCATGGCCGAGCAGCCGCACACAAGCCTAAGATCACTATGCGCAATGCCAAGCGTTGGCTGGAGTGGCGTAAAGCTCGCCGCCATTGAACTCGGAAGCAGTGGAAATGCGTTCTCTGGAGTGATGAATCACACTTCACCATCTGGCAGTCCGATGGACGAATCTGGGTTTGGATGCCAGGAGAACGCTACCTGCCTGAATGCATAGTGCCAACTGTAAAGTTTGGTGGAGGAGGACTAATGGTCTGGGGATGTTTTTCTTGATTCTGGCTAGGCCCCTTAGTTCCAGTGAAGGGAAATCGTAATGCTGCATAATACAATGACATTCTAGACGATTCTGTGCTTCCAACTTCGTGGCAACCGTTTAAGAAAGGCCCTTTCCTGTTTAGCATGACAATGCCCCATGCACAAAGCGAGGTCCATACAGAAATGGTTTGTTGAGATCATTTTGGAAGAACTTGACGCGTCTGCGCAGAGCCCTGACCTCAACCCCATCAAACACCTTTGGGATGAATTGGAACACCGACTGCTAGCCAGTCATAATCGCCCAACATCAGTGCCCGACCTCGCTAATGCTGTTGTGGCTGAATGGAAGCAAGTCTCTGCAGTAATGTTCCAACATCTAAGTAATGTTCCAACATCTAATGCAGTAGTGTTCCAACATCTAATGTTACAACAGCAAAGGGGGGACCAACTCCATATTAATGCCCATGATTTTGGAATGAAATGTTCGACGAGCAGCTGTCCACATTATTTTGGTCATGTAGTGTATCTACCTCTATCACTCCAGTATCCCTGCACATTGTAAATATTGTATTGGAACTGACCCAGTATTTAGCTTCTTACTTTCTCTTGTTCTTCTTATTTTTATTTCTTGTGTGTTTTTTTGTTCTACTTTAGGATATTTTTAGTGCTACATTGATATTGAGTACTACAAGGATGTAGTTTCACTGCACGTGACATTAAAATGTGGAACTCACACACACACACACACACACACCTTGTCGACAGGTAGGAATACTGTATACTCCAATAGTGCATTATGGTAATTCTCTGTATCTCCCTTCTCTCTCCAGTCTGGTATGCAGTAACGCGGCCCGGTTCCGTCTGGCTGCTGGTTCCAGGAGGAAGCTGTTAGAGATGGGCCTGAGGAGAGCACAGGGGCCTGACGGGGGCCTCACAGCCTCAAGATACACATACGTCGGAGGTGAGGAGAGACACACACATACATGTAAGGACACACACACACACATATATATATATATATATATACACAGTGACCTACTCCTCTGTCTGTCAGGGTTTGATATGACCAGTAACGTCCAGGCTGGCTTCCTGTTTGGAATCCCCGTGGCGGGAACCATGGCACACTCTTATGTCACTTCTTTTTCCTCCCTGGAGGAGGTGTGGCCTCAGGTGAGTCTCTCCGCCCCTGTGTGTCCTAAATGCCATCTTATGGGCCCTGGTCAAAAGTTGTGCACTTAAAAGGGAATAGGTTGCCATTTGAGACACAGACTTTGTATTGACCCTTTGCATTGACCCTTTGCTTCCACAATACACAACCTCAGAGAAAATAAATACATCTGCCAAGTGTCTCATAACATCAATTTCTCAGTATTTTAACCATGGCTGTGAGCCAACTGGCACCAGATTGCCTACATAGTGCACTACTTTTGACCAGGGCCCTTAGAGAATAGGGTGCCATTTGAGACATAGACACGCAGCCCATATGTACACACTTTTATGGGTCACTGTACTGAACTAGCACTAATTAATTTTCTTTGAATAAAAGCATTTCCTAACCTTTTAATAACATGTTAATAACCACAATGTTGATAACCCATCAGTGTGCTATTTATCTTATGTGTATCAATGGAGGCTCCTCAGAGGAGGAAGGGGAGGACCATCCTCCTCATTTGAATTTCATTAAAATAAAAATGGTAAAACATTGAAAAAGTAATCCTTTTTAGAAAAAACTATGTCTGTAAATAATTGATTAAAACACACTGTTTTGCAATGAAGGTGTACAGTAGCCTCAACAGAACTCTGTAGGTTAGCACCATGGTGTAGCAGGAGGACAGCTAGCTTCTGTCCTCCTGTGTACATTGACTTCAATACAAAACCTAGGAGGCTCTTGGTTCTCACCCCCTTCCATAGACTTACACAGTAATTATGACAACTTACGGCGAAAGTCCTCCAACCTATCAGAGCTCTTGCAGCATGAACTGACATGTTGTCCACCCAATCAAAGGATCAGAGAATTAATCTAGTACTGAAAGCATACGCTACAGCTAGCTAGCACTGCAGTACATAACATGTGGTGAGTAGCTGACTCAAAGAGAGAGAAAGACAATAGATGAACAGTTTTCTACAAATTAATTTCTTAAAAAATGAAGGAGAAGCTGCATTAGCTAGCAAATGCAGCTGGCTAGTTTAGTTACTCAAACACCTGGCTCAAACAGAGGAATGCTATGTTAGCTAGCTGGCTATGACTATCCAACACAACACTGGAACTCTTCCAAGTAACTGCTTACTGACTATACACTGTAATGTTACTGCATGATTATTGTGGGTTTACTAACGCATTAGTTCCATTAGCTATGAATGACAGTCATCCAACATGCTGTAATAGAAATAAGGTCATGTTCATGAAAAAAAGTAGTCTTCCCTCATCATAAACGTCACTGACTGCCACTGATGTGTATATACAGTATGTTGTGTGGTTGTTAATGTTTTAATGTTGTTTCTTATCCTGACTGCACTACAGATTTCCCAATTGATACAATAAGGATATTGATTTCTATCTTATATTGATTGATTGGTTGAACTTCCTGTCTCTCCTGTCAAATTAGACGCTAGTGGCAGCAAACGGGGATCATGACAACATCGATCTGATCTCGCTGACCAAGGGTTGGCTGGGGCGTGTGTGTGAGCTGCTGGGGGCAGAATCTGGGAAGATCCATGAGGGCGAGCTGGCAGCCTTCTTGTCCTATGCCATCGCATACCCACACAACTTCCTGCCGGTCATCGACAGCTACAGTGTCACCTGGTAACCTTTCCCCCTTTGCTACTCTTCTCGTCTCAACTTGTCTCGCCTCTTCTCTGTGAATGGGGACGTTCTTGCCTAGAAGGACAGCTTCTGACTAGAGATAGCCTATATCCCAGTGTTGAAGTTTTTGTTACTAGCATTGCTTTAGGCCAGGCTACTACATTTCCTTCCACCTGTAGCCTGCTATAGCATTAATGCCATCTCTATTGTGTTTCTGTTGTGTCCCTACAGTAGTGGCCTGCTCAACTTCTGTGCTGTGGCCCTGTCTCTGTTTGAGCTGGACTACAGTCCACTGGGCGTGCGTCTGGACAGTGGAGACCTCTGCAGGCAGTCAGTAGAAGTACGCCATTTCTTCAGACTCTGCAGTGAACAGTAAGGTCCTGTGTGTGTCCTGAACATACGTCCCAAATGGCACCCTATTCTCTATTTAGACCAGGGAAAAGGTAGTGCACTAAAAATGGAACAGGGTGCCATTTGGGGTAAAGCCTTAGATTAGTACCCTCTAGGGACTTTAATCTTAGTATAGAGGTTTTGAGTAAAGCATGTTTGAAATATCTCACATTTTATCTCTCTAGATTCTCCATCCCTGCCTTCCAGTCCCTTCTCATAGTAGGCACCAATAACATCTCAGAGTACAGCATGGCCGAACTCAACAAGAAGGTGAGGAACCAGACAGACATAACAGAGGCCAGTGGGAGCAGAAGAATGAGAGGACCTTATTTAGTTCTACCTCCTGTCATCAAGCCTCTCCATCTGATCTGTCTATTCCTCTCTACCTCCTCCCTCCTCTCCTCTCTCCATCTGATCTGTCTATTCCTCTCTACCTCCTCCCTCCCACCTCTCCTCTCTCCATCTGATCTGTCTATTCCTCTCTACCTCCTCTCTTCTCTCTCCATCTGATCTGTCTATTCCTCTCTACCTCCTCTCTTCTCTCTCCATTTGTTCTGTCTATTCCTCTCTACCTCCTCTCTTCTCTCTCCATCTGTTCTGTCTATTCCTCTCTACCTCCTCTCTCCATCTGATCTGTCTATTCCTCTCTACCTCCTCTCTCCTCTCCTCTCTCCATCTGATCTGTCTATTCCTCTCTACCTCCTCTCTTCTCTCTCCATCTGATCTGTCTATTCCTCTCTACCTCCTCTCTTCTCTCTCCATCTGATCTGTCTATTCCTCTCTACCTCCTCTCTTCTCTCTCCATCTGTTCTGTCTATTCCTCTCTACCTCCTCTCTCCATCTGATCTGTCTATTCCTCTCTACCTCCTCTCTTCTCTCTCCATCTGATCTGTCTATTCCTCTCTACCCCCACTCTGATCTGTCTATCCCTCTCTACATCCTCCCTCTTCCTCTCTCCTCTCTGATCGGTCTATCCACGTCTCAGGAGAATGAGATTGATGTGGTTGGTGTTGGAACACATCTGGTCACCTGCACGAGACAGCCTTCACTCGGGTGTGTGTACAAGGTAAAAAGGACACACACACACACAGACAGCCTCTGCCCACCCTCTCCTCACTTTCCCTTTTTTATGTATCCATCGTCTTCTACCCTTTCTCTCTCATTTTCAACCCTCTCCATCTCTCTCTCCATCAGTTGGTGGAGGTTCGGGGCAGTCCCAGGATGAAGTTCAGTGAGGACCCAGAGAAGAGTACTGTTCCTGGGAGGAAGACTGTCTATAGGATGCTGGACACGGAGGGTGAGGAGTCACCCTCTACCATAGAATAACATATAGAATCCCTGAATTATAGGATCTCTGTGCCCTCCACTTACTATTTCAACACTCAACTAGCTACATCTCAATTTCTGTTTTCATGACACTTTTTCACTCACTCACTCATTCTCTCCTTACTCTCTTTTTCTCTCTCTCCTCTCTCTCGCTCTTGCTCTCGATCTCTCTCTCTCCAGGCCACCCATTCTTGGATCTGTTGTGTTTGTGTGAGGAGCCTGCACCTAAGGCGTGTGTGGCAGTGAGGTGTCATCCTGTGGTTGGTAACAACACCTGTCAGTCAATCACACCTTCTCAGGTCAGCTGTCTACGCCTGGAGGTCTACACTAAAGGACAGGTGAGCCTGCTGGACCCTGTCCAACACACACACGTCTCAGCCAGAAGAGGACTGGCCACCCCTCTGAGCCGGTTTCTTCCTAAGTTCTTCATAGCTTTCTTTGCTTTCTCTTTCGGGTCTAGACTGGGTAATTGTAAAGCACTTTGTGACAAATGCTAATGTGCAAAGGGCTTTATAAAATAAATGTGATTCGTTGATTGGTATCTCCCTCTATTGAAGATCACACACCCACTGTGCAGCACAGCTGAGACCAGGGAGAAGGTTCAGAACTCCATCCAGACCCTGCACCCCCGACACAAGAGACTGCAGGAGCCAGATTCTTACAAAGTGAGTATTAAGGTTAATTTACTTTGTGGAAACATGGAACAACGTCAGGGACTAGATTGTCTTGGGTATTGGATAGAAAGGCATCTGACGCGCTGTCACAGTCATCCTGCATTTCTCCAATGTAAATGTACTCACCTTTACACATACACTTATGCACGCACACACTTATATACCATAAGGCACTAGGGATGGGTGGAGTACTCTTGTACTCGATTCAAGGTTTGTATTCATTTACTAATAATCAAATAAAATATTCAAAATGTACAAATGCAACTGTTTAGCAGGTTGAATTTCTAAGCACTGCCAACTTTTTAGGGACTATGTCAAGTGCAGTGAAAATATGTTTGGTTTTTAATTGTGTCAGAACAACCAGTAATTGGGACAAAAGATAGCATACCGCAAATTTGTTTACCTTCAGCCCAGTTTCACACTTACATGCGTGTACTCCAAAAAATTATTTTCATGAGAGTACTCGGAGCACAGACATTATTCCAAATGCCCATCCCTACTATGCACGTACACACACAGGTACCATCATAATCTAATGCTGTTCTTTCATGTTTTCTCCACCAGGTGGCAGTGTCTGAGAAACTCCATAACTTAATTGCTGAGATCAGAAAAGGCAGCAGCAACAACAGCGATTTTCTATTGGCCAACTGAGACACACAGGCTTCAGTCCCAAATAGCACCCTATTCCTTATTTAGTGCACTTCTTTTGACCAGGGCTCTGGTCAAATGTAATGCACTATGTATGTCAAAAGTAGCACACTTAATAGGGAATAGGGTGTCATTTGGGATGAGACCACGTACAGAGGGAGGGAGGAATCCTAATACTCTTTTAAAGCTTCTTCCTAATTGTCTGGTCTCAATAGACCAATCAGGTCACACCGTCTACCTATCCTACTACTAGTACAGCCTGTGTGTCGGTCTGCTTGTGCTATCATGGCAACTCCTTGTTTCACAATGACAGAAATTACGTTTTTCGTCTTGAACAACGATCTGGCCATAATGGCCACATGTACTCTTAAATCTCCACCTGGTACAGCCAGAAGAGGAATGACCACCCCTCTAGGCCTGCTTCCTTTCTAGGTTTCTATAAAGCACTTTGTGACAACTTCTGAGGTAAAAGGGGCTTTATAAAATACATTTGATTGAGTTAACAGAAGCTTAAACAGATCTGGGAGCAGACTGCTAGTAGGATTTTCATAACATCCACTAACCACCCTGTCTTGTGTTCAGTGGGAGAAAACATTTGGAAATGGAGGAGATGCTACCTGAACATACCCAATATATACACTCATTTTAGTTTTTTTTTATTGTCCAGTTTGCTCCTACTGAACATGACTTTTCTAGTGGTATAGGGTTAGGGTTTAGGACCTAGGGTAGATTGTGTTACTCTCAGATAATATAAATGATATACTGACACAGACTGAGACACATGGACTGATGGACTGACACAGACTATGTCAAACCTCAACCAAAAGCAGTTCATTTTGACATAATGCTGGCATTTTGGAATACAGTTGACTGACAGCTATGAATCATGGTGTAGTTTTCTAGTTTTAGTTTGGTACAAGAGCTTGACATGCCTTCCTGAAAACCCAGTGATCTGCACAAACAAGCAATGTCTGTTAATATATCAGTGTTGGAATTGGCCTTAACCTGGTTCTACAATGAGATAAATGAACATTGAGAATGGTTGCATAAATGTCTCTACTATGAGCAATATTAATTGATAAGCAATTTTTTTAAGTTTAGAAAGATTGAATGTCTCTCTTTGTATGTCTCAGCCTTGTCTTGCTGATTTAGTTTTGGTTCTTTTCTTTGGATTACGTTTCCTGAACCAGGCTATTATTTACTGTTCGTTTTTTTAGCATGGACATTTTGTATGAACCAAGCCTTCAATATCATGATCAATCTGTACCTGCCTTAACACATAGTCAATATCATGGCCAATCTGTACCTGCCTTAAATTCCCAGTGCGGTCAATATATATATATATATATATATATTTCAACACTATGGGATTGGAATAATATTGTGAAAATTATGATAATAATGTTTTAATGTAAGAGCTGTCTGAAATGACAGCCGGTTTTAGTGTAAGAGCTGTCTGAAATGTCAGCCTGTTTTAGTGGGATGGAGTTTCTATTATATAAGTTAATAGACCAATAACAAAGAGAGTTTCAAACCTCTCTGCCAATAACAGCTAGTCTTCAGGTTACATATCCCACCCATTAGGCTCGTTCAATTTGGCCCTCTACTTAGACCACTCCCAGACAGTCCCAGCTAAATTCTAGCTTTAACACATAGCCATAAAAACATACAGTATTGAGAATCCAGGTAGAATTTGAACACTACGTCCTTTTCAGATCCGTTAAAATTGTACACTAATTATTTTTCTAGAATGACAAGACTAGTAAAACTGATGTTGTACCGTCCAACCAGGCTGCTATCTAATTAACTCTTTTCAAATACACACACTAGCCTACACAGTTCAGGCAATCTGGACAATGTTGTTCAAACATTGCCATGGTGTTTGGCTGCCAATATTATGTCCTCTAATATAAACTGATTAGGTGTGTTGTTTTAAGTAGAAGTATTAGTCTACTAAATATAGTTACACGTATGTGATATCTGTGCAAAATGTGAATGTCTGTTTGTATGACAACATTGTAATGCTAAGATGCGTTGTTTTCAATGGGTGTTTTATTAAATAAAATCTGACAATGTATATGTTGTTGTAGACTAACTACAGGTCCAAGAACAGATTGCCTGAAAAGAGAGACAGCCATGATTGAGTGCAAGAATTTTGTTTGTTGTTACATTATTGTATACTGAACAAAATTATGAACACAACATGTAAAGAGTTGGTCCCATGTTTCACGAGCTGAAATAAAAGATACAAGACATTTTCAATTTGCACAAAAAGCATATTTTTCTCAAAATTTGTGCACAAATTTGTTTACATCCCTGCTAGTGAGCGTTTCTCCTTTACCTGACAGGTGTGGCTTATCAAGAAGCATAAACATTATACAGGTGCACCTTGTGCTTGGTACAAAAACTTGTAATGTGCAGTTTTGTCACAACACAATGCCACAGATGTCTTAAGTTTTGAGGGAGCGTGCAATTGGCATGCTGACTGCAGGAATGTCCTCCAGAGCTGTTGCCAGATAATTTCATGTTAATTTCTCTACCATAAGCCACCTCCAACATCGTTTTAGAGAATTTGGCAGTATGTCAAATCAGTCTCACAACCGCAGACCTCGTGTAACCACGCCAGCCCAGGACCTCCACATCCGGCTTCTTCACCTGCACGTTCACCTTTGACCAGCCACCCGAACAGCTGATGAAACTGAGGAGTATTTCTGTCTGTAATAAAGCCCTTTTGTTGGGGAAAACTCATTCTGATTGGTTGGGCCTGCTCCCTAGTGGCTGGGCTTGGCTCCCAAATGGGTGGCCTATGCCCTCCCAGGCCTACTCAAGACTGCACCCCTGCCCAGTCATGAAATCCATAGATTTGGGCATAATGAATTTATTTAAATTGACTGATTTCCTTATATGAATTGTAACTCAGTAAAATCTTTGAAATTGTTGAGTTTATGTTTTTGTGGAGGGGATTTGAAAAGTATTCAGACCCCTTGACTTCATCCAGATTTTGTTACGTTACAGACTTATTCTAAAATTGATTAAATTGTTTTTTTCCCTCATCAATCTACACACAATACCCCATAATGACAAAGCAAAAACTGGTTTTTATAAATTTTAGCAAATTTATTACAAATAAACAGAAATATCACACTTATATAAGTACTCAGACCCTCTACTCAGTACTTTGTTGAAGCACCTTTGGCAACGATTACAGCCTTGAGTCTTCTTGGGTATGACCGAAAAAACTTGGCACACCTGTATTTGGGGAGTTTCTCCCATTCTTCTCTGCAGATCCTCAATCTCTGTCAGGTTGGATGGGGAGTGTCGCTGCACAGCTATTTTCAGGTCTCTCCAGAGATGTTCAATCGGTTTCAAGTTCGGGCTCTGGCAGAGCTACTTAAGGAAATTCAGAGACTTGTCCCGAAGCCACTCTTGCGTTGTCTTGGCTGTGTGCTTGGGATAATTGTCCTGTTGGATGGTGAACCTTCGCCCCAGTCTGAGGTCCTGAGCAATCTGGAGCAGTTTTTCATCAAGGATCTCTCTGTACTTTGATCCGTTCATCTATCCCTCGATCCAGACTAGTCTCCCAGTCCCTGGCGCTGACAAACATCCCCATAGCATGATACTTCCACCACCATGCTTCACCGTAGGGATGGTGCCAGGTTTCCTCCAGACGTGACGTTTGGCATTCCGGCCAAGGAGTTCAATCTTGGTTTCATCAGACCAGAGAATCTTGTTTCTCATGGTCTTAGAGTCTTTAGGTGCCTTTTGGCAAACTCCAAGCGGGCTGTCATGTGCCTTTTACTGAGGAGTGATGGTTGTCCTTCTGGAAGGTTCTCCCATCTCTACAGAGGAATGCGATCTCTGTCAGAGTGACAGTCAGGTTCTTGGTCATCTCCCTGACCAAATAACAGTTCAAAAAAGAGTTCAAAAAAGAGTTAAGAAAATATTTACCAAATAACTAAAGTCAAAAACAATCAAAAGTAACACAATAAAATAACAAGGCTATATATATATAATTTTATGTAACCTTTGTTTAACTAGGCAAGTCAGTTAAGAACAAATTCTTATTTACAATGACAGCCTAGGAAAAGTGGGTTAACTGCCTTGTTCAGGTGCAGAATGACAGATTTTTACCTTGTCAGCTCGGGGATTCGATCCAGCAACCTTTCAGTTACTGGCCCAATGCTCTAACCACTAGGCTACCTGCCGCACCCTATATACAGGGGGTGCCGGTACCGAGTCAATGTGTGGGGGTACAGGTTAGTCGAGGTAATGTGTACATGTAAGTAGGGGTAAAGTGACTATGCATAGATAATAAACAGCGAGTAGCAGCAGTGTAAAATCAAATGGTGGGGGTGTCAATGTAAATTGTCCGGGTGGCCATCTGATTAATTGTTCAGCAGTCTTATGGCTTGGGGGTAGAAGCTGTTAAGGAGCCTTTTGGTACTAGACTTTGCGCTCTGGTACCGCTTGCCATGCGGTAGCAGAGAGAACAGTCTATGACTTGGGTGACTAGAGTCTTCGACAATTTTTTGGGCTTTCCTCTGACACCGCCTAGTATATAGGTTCTGGATGTCAGGAAGCTTGGCCCCAGTGATGTACTGGGCCATATGCACTACCCTCTGTAGCGCCTTATGGTCAGATGCCGAGCAGTTGCCATACCAGGCGGTGATGCAACCGGTCTGGATGCTCTCGATGGTGCAGCTATAGAACTTTTTGAGGATCTGGGTACCCACGCCAAAACTTTTCAGTCTCCTGAGGTGTTGTTGTGCCCTCTTCACGACTGTCTTGGTGTGTTCGGATCATTATAGTTCGTTGGTGATGTGGACACCAAGGAACTAGAAACACTCGAACCGCTCCACTACAGCCTCGTCAATGTTAATGTTAGTGTTTGGCCACGCAGTCGTGGGTGAACAGGGAGTACAGGAGGGGACTAAGCACACACCCCTGAGGGACCCCAGTGTTGAGGATCAATGCGGCAGACGTGTTGTTGCCTACCCTTACCGCCTGGGAGCGGCCTGTCATGAAGTCCAGCATCCAGTTGCAGAGGGAGATGTTTAGTCCCAGGGTCCTTAGCTTAGTGATGAGATTTGTGGGCACTATGGTGTTGAATGCTGAGCTATAGTTAATGAACAGCATTCTCACATAGGTGTTCCTTTTGTCCAGGAAGGAGAAGTGAAAGAGCAGTGCGGGAAAGAGCAGTGTGGAGTGCGATTGAGATTGTGTCATCTGTGGATCTGTTGGGGCAGTAGGGGCATTGGAGTGGGTCTAGGGTATCCAGGATGATGATGTGAGCCATTACCAGCCTTTCAAAGCACTTGATGGCTACTGACGTGAGTGCTACAGGGTGGTAATCATTTAGACAGGTTACCTTCGCTTCCTTGGTCACCCGGGACTATGGTGGTCTGCTTGAAACATGTAGGTATTACAGACTCGGTCAGGGAGAGGTTGAAAATGTCAATGAAGATACTAGCCAGCGCATGCTTTGAGTACACATCCTGGTAATCCGTCTGGCCCCCTGGCTTTGTGAATGTTGACCTGCTTAAAGGTCTTGCTCACATCAGCTACCGAGAGCGTTATCACACTGTCGTCCGGAACAGCTGGTGCTCTCATGCATGCTTCGGTGTTGCTTACCTCGAAGCGAGGACAAAAGGCATTTAGCTCATCTGGTAGGCTCGCGTCACTGGGTAGCTCACGACTGGGTTTCCCTTAGTAGCCCATAATAGGTTTCAAGCCCTGCTACATCTGACGAGTGTCAGAGCCAGTGTAGTAGGATTCAATCTTAATCCTGTATTGACGCTTTGCCTGTATGATGGTTCGTCTGAAGGCAAAGCAGGATTTCTTATAAGCGTCCGGATTAGTGTCCCACTCCTTGAAAGCGGCAGCTCTAGCCTTTAGCTTGATGCGGATGTTGCCTGTAATCCATGGCTTCTGGTTGGGATATTCGAATCCCACCGTACCTTCTCCGCTACGCAATCTGGTTTCCAAGCTGGTCATGGGTGCACCTCAGCCACGCTCAAGGTCCTAAACGATATCTTAACTGCCATTGATTGTAACGGCTTTCGTCCTCTTCGTCTGAGGAGGAGTAGGAAATATCGGACCAATGTGCAGCGTGGTACGTATCCATAATATCTTTTAATAGAATGAATACAAAATACAAAAAAAGAACAAGAGAATCAAAATGAAAACCGAAAACAGTCCCGAATGGTGAAAACACTGAAACGGAAACAACTACCCACAACCCATAGTGGGAAAACAGGCTACCTAAGTATGATTCTCAATCAGAGACAACGATCGATACCTGCCTCTGATTGAGAACCATACTAGGCCAAACACATAGAAATATAACGTACAGAACAAAACATAGAAAAACAACATAGAATGCCCACCCCAACTCACGCCCTGACCAACGTAAAATAAAGACATAAAAAAGGAACTAAGGTCAGAACGTGACATCGATAAGAGACATTACTGTGCAGCCGTATTCATCGACCTGGCCAAGGCTTTCGACTCTGTCAATCACCACATTCTTATCGGCAGACTAAACAGCCTTGGTTTCTAAAATGACTGCCTCGCCTGGTTCACCAACTACTTCTCAGACAGAGTTCAGTGTGTCAAATCGGAGGGCCTGCTGAGCTTCAATGCCATACAACACTCCTTCCGCGGCCTCCAGCTGCTCTTAAATGCAAGTAAAACTAAATGCATGCTCTTCAACCGATCGCTGTCCACACCTGCCCGCCCGCCCGCCCAGCATCACTACTCTGGACGGTTAGACTGTAAATTCTCCTTCCAGACTCACATTAAGCATCTCCAATCCAAAATTAAATCTAGAATCGGCTTCCTATTTTGCAACAAAGCATCCTTCACTCATGCTGCCAAATATACCCTCGTAAAACTGACCATCCTACCGATCCTCGACTTCGGCGATGTCATTTACAAAATAGCCCCCAACACTCTACTCAACAAATTGGATGCAGTCTATCACAGTGCCATCCGTTTTGTCACCAAAGCCCGTTTTATCTCCCTCACTAGCTTTAAGCACCAGCTGTCTGATCAGCTCACAGATCACTGCACCTGTACATAGCCCATCCAACTACCTCATCCCCATACTGCATTTATTTATTTTTGTCACGACTTCCACCGAAGTTGGCTCCTCTCCTTGTTCCGCGGTCGACGTCACCGGCTTTCTAGCCATCGCCGCTCCGTTTTTCATGTATCCATTTGTTTTGTCTTGTTATTTGCACACCTGGTTTTCATTCCCCAATTACACTACATGTATTTATTCCTCTGTTCCCCCTCATGTCTTTGTGGAAGATTGTTTTTGTGTTACGTGTTTTTGAACGCACTAGGCTTGTGTGCGTTTTTCCCGTGTTATTTCACGAAGCCTGTTTTGTATACATTTGATGTGTTGTGACTGTTTTGCACATTCTACATTTTGCCTTGTTGGCTGGAGGTTTTTTGGATGCAGTTGCGTCCGTTTGTACACAATCCTCTGCTCTCCTGCACCTGACTTCAGCACAAGTACTCACACGCCTGACAATCTTGCTCCTTTGCAGCCCTGCATCTCTACTTGCACATTCATCTTCTGCACATCAATCACTCTAGTGTCTAATTGGTATATTGTAATTACTTTGCCACCATGGTCTATTTATTGCATTACCTCCCTTTTCTTACCTCATTTGCACACACTGTATATAGATTTTCTTCAACTGCATTATTGACTGTATGTTTTGTTTATTCCATGTGTAACTCTGTGTTGTTGTATGTGTCGAACTGCTTTGCTTTATTCTTGGCCAGGTCGCAGTTTTAAATGAGAACTTGTTCTCAACTTGCCTACCTGGCTAAATAAAGGTGAAATAAAAAATAAAATAAAAAAATTGTACATACGGTCACTGAAGACGACGTCATCGATGCACTTATTGATGATGACTGAGGTGGTATACTCCTCAATGCCATTGGATGTATCCCGGAACATATTCCAGTCTGTGCTGCAAAACAGTCCTGTAGAGTAGCATCCGCGTCATCTGAGCACTTCCATATTGAGCACATCATTGGCACTTCCTGCTTTAGTTTTTGCATGTAAGCAGGTAATCAGGAGGATAGGATTATTGTTAGATTTTCCAAATGGAGGACGAGGGAGAGCTTTGTATGCGTCTCTGTGTATGGAGTAAAGGTGGTCTAGAGTTTTTTCTCCTCTGATTGCACATGTGAAATGCTGGTAGAAATGAGGTAAAACGGATTTAAATTTGCCTGGATTAAAGTCCCCGGCCACTAGGAGCGCTGCTTCTGGATGAGCATTTTCTTGTTTACTTATGGCCTTATAGAGTTGGTCGAGAGCGGTCTTAGTGCCAGCATCGGTTTGTGGTGGTAAATAGACGGCTACGAATTATATAGATGAGAACTCTCATGGTCGATAGTGTGGTCGACAGTATAAGGTACTCTACCTCAGGCGAGCAATACCTCGAGACTTCTTTAATATTAGACATCGTGCACCAGCTGTTATTGACAAATAGACACACACCCCCGCCCCTTGTCATACCAGACGTAGCTCCTCTGTCCTGTCGATGCATGGAAAATCCCACCAGCTCTATATTATATATGTCGTCGTTCAGCCACGACTCGGTGAAACATACGATGTTACAGTTTTTAATGTCCCGTTGGTAGGATAGTCTTGATCGTACACCATCCATTTTGTTTTCCAATGATTGCACTTTGGCCAATATAACGGATGGTAGAGGAGGTTTACTCACTCACCTACGAATTCTCAGAAGGCAGCCAGACCTACGCCCCCTTTTTCTCTGTCTTTTCTTAACAGATTTGGGCATGTTCCCGAGAAAGTAGTATGTCCTTCACGCCGGACGCGTTAAACTCTTAAGGATCGGACCCTTTTTTTCAATTTTCGCCTAAATGACATACCCAAATCTAACTGCCTGTAGCTCAGGCATTGAAGCAAGGATATGTATACTTTTGACACCATTTGAAAGGAAACACTTTGAAGTTTGTGGAAATGTGACATGAATGTAGGAGAATATAACACATTAGATCTGGTAAAAGAAAATACAAAGAAAAAAACAGCCGTTTAAAAAAAAAATTGTACCATCTTTGAAATGCAAGAGAAAGGCCATAATGTATTATTCCAGCACAGGCGCAATTTAGATTTTGACAACTAGATGGCAGCAGTTTATGTGCAAAGTTTTAGACTGATCCAATGAACCATTTCATTTATGTTCAAAATGTTGTATCAAGACTGACCAAATGTGCCTAATTGGTTTATTAATACATTTTCATGTTCATAACTGTGCACTCTCCTCAAACAATAGCATGGTATTCTTCACTGTAATAGCTACTGTAAATTGGACAGTGCAGTTAGATTAACAAGAATTTAAGTTCTCTGCCAATATCAGATATATTTATGTCCTGGGAAATGTTCTTGTTACTTACAACTTCATGCTAATCGCTTAGCCTACGTTAGGTCAACCGTCCCGTGAGGGACCCACCGATCTTAAAGAAAAATCTTTGTCCAGTTCAAGGTGAGTAATCGCTGTTCTGATGTCCCAAAGTAGTTTTCCATCATAAGAGATGATAGCAGCAACATTATGTACAAAATAAGTTTAAAAAACATGTTACAAACAATGTGAAAAAACTAACAAAATAGCACAGTTGGTTAAGAAACCGTAAAATGGCAGCCATCCCCTTTGGCACCATTCTAAATCTATCAAAGATAAATGGAAACAAGATGCACCTCAGCTCAATTTCGAGTCTCATAGCAAAGGGTCTGAATACTTGTGTAAATAAGGTATTTCTGTTTTATATTTTTTTGAAATTTACAAAAATTCTAAAAACCTGTTTTCGCTTTGTCATTATGGGATATTGTTTGTAGTTTGATGAGGAAAAAACAAACAATTTAATCCATTTTAGAATAAGGCTGTAACGTAACAAATGTGGAAGATGTCAAGAGGTCTGAATACTTCTGTTGTAGTGCACTCAAACAGTATACTACAATGATCTGTTGTCATACATATTATGAACCGACCCAAACATACTCCAGCCAGATTCATCCACTGTAATGTCTCCATCCAAAATGGCATCGTATTCCCTATTTAGTGCATTATTTTTGACCAGGGCCCATAGGGCTATGGTGAAAAGTAGTGAACTATATAGAGAATAGGGTACCATTTAGGAAGCATTCTATAGCATGTTTGGAGCAGCCACGCTTTGTGTGGTGTGTTGACACTTTGTGTGGTGTGTTGACTCTTCTCTGTGAAAACAAGATGTGCTCTTTAATTTAATTTGGCCATGAAATGTTACTGACTGTGTGTGAAGAATTGATTTAGGGGTAACATGCCTCCCCCTTCACGTCACCCCACATGAATACCTCTCTGTCTTCTGTCTCACACACACACACAATACACACACACACACCATATAATACACTCCTTCCGGCTCCCCCATTCTCAAAAAATGGGAGGGTGTTCCATGCATTGTGATTGGCTGTTGGCTGGCCATTGGCAGGAGTGGAGGAGACACACCCAGCTGACATGTGGATGTGATTAGACTATAGCACAGCTGTGATGTCATCTCAGACTGCCTCCTCCCACACACAGACACTAGCATCGTTCATCTGTCAAAACACACACACACACACCATGAATATGCCTTAGTCTAGCATAAACAATGCGTATACCAAACACACCTTCCTAATATTGAGTTGCACCCCCCCCCCCCCCCCCCCCTGTTTGCCCTCACAACAGCCTCAATTAGTCAGAACATGGACTCTACAAGGTGTTGAAAGCGTTCCATAGGGATGCAGGCCCATGTTGACTCCAATGCTTCCCACAGTTGTTTCAAGTTGGTTGGATGTCCTTTGGGTGGTGGACCATTCTTGATTCACACGGGAAACTGATGAGCATGAAAAACCCAGCAGCGTTGCAGTTCTTGACACAAACCAGTGTGCCTGGCACCTACTACCATACCCCGTTCAAAGGCACTTAAACCTTTTGTCTTGCCAATTCACCCTCTGAATGGCACACATACACAATCCATGTCCCAGAAGGATTAAAAATACTTATTTAATCTGTCTCCTCCCCTTCATCTACACTGATTGAAGTGGATTTAACAAGTTACATCAATAAGGGATCATAGCATTCACCTGGTCAGTCCATGTCATGGAAAGAGCAGGTGTTTTTAATATTTCATATACTCAGTGTATAATGGAGCTTTCCAAACACATGCACTGTATTCAAAACAATGAAAGACAGCATTCAACTGTCAATTTAAGCAACCATTACTCCCTAAAACTCCACAGACAGTCATCCTGTAAGACCATGGGTAAGGCACTCTTTAGACCACGTGTCAAATCAATTTCATGGAGAGCCCAGTGTCTGCTTGCTTTCACTCCCCCCTTGTACTTGATTGATGTATTAAGGTATTACTTAGTAAGGAACTTTCCTCACCTGGTTGTCTTAATTGAAAGGAAAACCCTGCAGCCACTAGGCCCTCCATGGAATGAGTTTGACACCCCTGCGTTAGACTGGCCCTATACTGCTTTTTGCAGTGTTTAGGACTAAGCCATTTCATTATATCCAGTCACAAAGGAATATCACACTTCTGACCCTAGACTGACTCCAATCACCTACTATTAACACCTGACTTCTGACCCTCTGGCTCAGTCACATCACTTTGAACTGTTATTCTGATTGACCAGAGCTCTTGCAGACAATGCTGCACCTCTCCTCAAAGCCCGCGTATGTCGCCGTTTCTCCACCATATCACCTCTCATTCTCTCTTCCTCCCCCCTCTCGGTTCCCGTTCCCAGCCCTGCTGTCTCTCTCTCTCTCCACTCCCCCCATCTTTCTTCTATAGGCTACAGCACAAGTAGAAGAAAAAAATCCAGCTAAAAGCTTTTCCGGTCTGCTAGACTTAATTTCCTCTAAAGACGTCTCTCGCAGAGAGGAGAGGAGGACGCACACAGGCAGACTGACAGACCAACGGTTGGAGTTGCACCGGCGGTCACCGAGAAGACTAATCTTCACTCTGCTCTTGTACTGAAGGATATGGTTTCTTTAGGAGGGGTATGAACCGCGGAGCAGTGCTTCTCGGCGGCCTGTGCCGGGAAACGTGTCCGCCGTGGGTGTGAGGGAGAGCGGAATGGTCTGCCTGGACGGAACGCACTGGTCTCGCACGGCCGCTCCAGTCTCCAGTATCCACGCGCTCCCGACTGCGCCAACCGAGCGCCGCTCGGTCCATAGCGGTGTGATTTGTTTCACGGACCGCCTCAAAAACATTGGGCATCCCACTTGTCTTTTATCAGTTACATAATTGAAACTGAATGTATGTGTCGCTCCCGTAACCCGGACTGATTCTCAGGCGGGGAGGCAGAGGTAAGTGTGACACTGTGTGTGTGCGCCTGTGCTGGATCCAGGGGCAGGGCTGTCTGTCTGTCTGTAACCGATCTACCCGCCGAGTGGACCGGACTGGACTGGTTGTACTAGTGCATTAATTAACCACGGGCCAGCCCAACGTGAACCCTGGGTGGAAACCCGAGTCCAACGGGCAATGAGGGGAACAGCTTTGCCTCTCTCTTTTTTTCTCTGGCCCTCGGTCTGATCTTTTTGTGTTTCTGCCAGAAGCATCTGGAAAGGATAACACGGGGATCCATCCACTCCCCCAGAAAGTAGACTGGAGAATAAATCACATCCTGGATGGAGGAGCATCCTAACTTCTAGAAATGATGGATACAGTTGTCTCGAATTCCAGCTTTATGCTCATGGCCTACTGCTAATAGAGGTGTAAATTATGGGATTGAAAACTGGGTTTTATTCTTTATAATAATAACCTACAACTGGAAGTGTTTGTTAAGTTATTACACTGTTACTAATGACTTCCATTGTTGTTTAGTTATTACAGTTTTTCATTTCTTTCATTTTGCCATTGGATTGGCAATGACCTATTCACTCTGGCCACCAATGCATGATAAGGATAACTGGATAACTGTGGTCCTCGCTCTCCATCGATTTTAGACCGAGTTGAAGGAATACAACATCCTTTTCCCTAACTCTGAAACCACAACAAGTTGAAATCACTAAGCCTCTGTGACATGTCCTTGTATCCAGGCAACAGAATGTAACTGTAACTACCTTCTCCTTTTCTCTAACTTCTAAACAGTACGTTGAAACTACACATGCAGTGAAGATGTGTGCTGCCAGGTTCAGTAGCAGCAGTAGCGTCAACGGCTGTGGGGGCGTTGGTGACCGGGATGAGACCACTACTAATGGACCCGGTACGGGCCCGGCCACCACATCCCGCATGCTGGACTGGTCCGAGGAGGGCACCCGCATCCTCCACAGCCTGGAGATTGGAACGGTCATGACCGTGTTCTACCAGAAGAAGTCCCAGCGACCGGAGAGGAGGACCTTCCAGATACGACAGGACACTAGACAGATAGCGTGGAGCCGCAACCCTGACAAGATAGAGGGAGAGAGTGAGTATAAGTCAATGTCCCAAATGGCACCCTATTCCCTATATAGTGTACTACTTTTGACCAGAGCCCATAGGGTTCTGCTCAAAAGTAATGCACTATATAGGGAATAGGATGCCATTGGGGACACATCCTAAATGTTAGTGACAGTCGTGTACTACTTGTCTATTACATAGAACCTGGTGGTGCAGATCACTTGGCCTCATGTCTACACAACAACACACACCAGACAGGCACTATTTGCATCTCCCCTCAACTATCCCTCCCTCTGTCACTTACATCCTCTGTAACCATAACAACCAATGTGTCTGTCTCCAAGTCTTTCACTTTGTACTGTATAGTGTGTGCGGATTTTGTGGGATAAGCATAGCAGCCTACCATGCTCTCCCATTGGCAGACAGCTGATATAAATAGAATAGAATAAAAATGAATACATGGTGCTCTATGAGGGTGTGTTGTGCTGACCCTGCCTGCTATAACTTTCACTCCACTGTCACCGTTTGACAGCTAGGTCATGAACCTCTGACCCTCATTAGCTGTGACCCCTAGCTGTCAGCTGTCCAGTTACAGTAGCTCCTCAGAGAACATGCTGGGGCCACATGGAGCCCTATGAGTTGGCCAGTCACCACCCAGCCCTGTGCTTCCTGTCTGTTGTCCTTGGAGACTGGAGCTGTACAGAGCCGGGATGGTGGATTGAGTGGCAGTGGCATACTTAGCTGACTAGGATATTGTTTTGGTGGGAGGTAGGCTGAGCCATGGTTAGGTTATGTGTCTGGGCTGGGCGTGTATTATATTGTCTGGGCCTGGCTGTATTGTGTGGGATCTGTTCTGTACAGACTGAAAGAGGATCTATTATAATGTCTGTTAACCAGACAGGAGAGATAATAGACTTAGAATCCACATAGAGAACTTTCTCTTTGCATACAACTGAAGAGGAGTAGAAGATGCTCAACCAGCATGATCAAAAAATCATATGGAAATAGGCGTGACACTCACAATTGAATACTTGATACTTTATTATCTACTTTGAGTTCCCTATACAGAAACCACATATATATACTCTACAGATATATGGTTGTCAAATAAAGCTGAAAGATTCAGGTTGTGACAAACATTGGTCTTGTTGTCGTTGACATGCATGCACAAATCAAATCAAATGTTATTTGTCACATACACATGGTTAGCAGATGTTAATGCGAGTGTAGCGAAATGCTTGTGCTTCTAGTTCCGACAATGCAGTAATAACCAACGAGTAATCTAACCTAACAATTCCACAACTACTACCTTATACACACAAGTGTAAAGGGATAAAGAATATGTACATAAAGATATATGAATGAGTGATGGTACAGAACGGCATAGGCAAGATGCAGTAGATGGTATAGAGTACAGTATATACATCTGAGATGAGTAATGTAGGGTATATAAACATAAAGTGGCATAGTTTAAAGTGGCTAGTGATACATGTATTACATATAGATGGCAAGATGGAGTAGATGATATAGAGTACAGTATATAGATATACATATGAGATGAGTAATGTAGGGTATGTAAACATTATACTGTATTAAGTGGCATTGTTTAAAGTGTATAGTGATACATTTTTACATAAATTTCCATCAATTCCCATTATTAAAGTGGCTGGAGTTGAGTCAGTATGTTGGCAGCGGCCACTAAATGTTAGTGGTGGCTGTTTAACAGTCTGATGGCCTTGAGATAGAAGCTGTTTTTCAGTCTCTCGGTCCCTGCTTTGATGCACCTGTACTGACCTCGCCTTCTGGATGATAGCGGGGTGAACAGGCAGTGGCTCGGGTGGTTGTTGTCCTTGATGATCTTTATGGCCTTCCTGTGACATCGGGTGGTGTAGGTGTCCTGGAGGCCAGGTAGTTTGCCCCCGGTGATGCGTTGTGCAGACCTCACTACCCTCTGGAGAGCCTTACGGTTGTGGGCGGAGCAGTTGCCGTACCAGGCGGTGATACAGCCCGACAGGATGCTCTCGATTGTGCATCTGTAGAAGTTTGTGAGTGCTTTTGGTGACAAGCCGAATTTCTTCAGCCTCCTGAGGTTGAAGAGGCGCTGCTGCGCCTTCTTCACAACGCTGTCTGTGTGGGTGGACCAATTCAGTTTGTCCGTGATGTGTACACCGAGGAACTTAAAACTTACTACCCTCTCCACTACTGTCTCGTCGATGTGGATAGGGGGGTGCTCCCTCTGCTGTTTCCTGAAGTCCACAATCATCTCCTTTGTTTTGTTGACGTTGAGTGTGAGGTTATTTTCCTGACACCACACTCCGAGGGCCCTCACCTCCTCCCTGTAGGCCGTCTTGTCGTTGTTGGTAATCAAGCCTACCACTGTAGTGTCGTCCACAAACTTGATGATTGAGTTGGAGACGTGCATGGCCACGCAGTCGTGGGTGAACAGGGAGTACAGGAGAGGGCTCAGAACGCACCCTTGTGGGGCCCCAGTGTTGAGGATCAGCGGGGTGGAGATGTTGTTACCTACCCTCACCACCTGGGTGCGGCCCGTCAGGAAGTCCAGTACCCAGTTGCACAGGGCGGGGTCGAGACCCAGGGTCTCGAGCTTGATGACGAGTTTGGAGGGTACTATGGTGTTAAATGCTGAGCTGTAGTCGATGAACAGCATTCTCACATAGGTATTCCTCTTGTCCAGATGGGTTAGGGCAGTGTGCAGTGTGGTTGCGATTGCGTCGTCTGTGGACCTATTGGGTCGGTAAGCAAATTGGAGTGGGTCTAGGGTGTCAGGTAGGGTGGAGGTGGTCCTTGACTAGTCTCTCAAAGCACTTCATGATGACGGAATTCAGTGCTACGGGGCGGTAGTCGTTTAGCTCAGTTACCTTAGCTTTCTTGGGAACAGGAACAATGGTGGCCCTCTTGAAGCATGTGGGAACAGCAGACTGGGATAAGGATTGATTGAATATGTCTGTAAACACACCAGCCAGCTGGTCTGCGCATGCTCTGAGGACGCGGCTGGGAATGCCGTCTGGGCCTGCGGCCTTGTGAGGGTTAACACGTTTAAATGTTTTACGCACCTCGGCTGCAGTGAAGGAGAGCCCGCAGGTTTTGGTAGCAGGCCGTGTCAGTGGCACTGTATTGTCCTCAAAGCGAGCAAAAAAGTTATTTAGTCTGTCTGGGAGCAAGACATCCTGGTCCGCGACGGGGCTGGTTTTCTTTTTGTAATCCGTGATTGACTGTAGACCCTGCCACATACCTCTTGTGTCTGAGCTGTTGAATTGCGACTCTACTTCGTCTCTATACTGACGCTTAGCTTGTTTGATTGCCTTGCGGAGGGAATAGCTACACTGTTTGTATTCGGTCATGTTTCCGGTCACCTTGCCCTGGTTAAAAGCAGTGGTTCGCGCTTTCAGTTTCACACGAATGCTGCCATCAATCCACGGTTTCTGGTTTGGGAATGTTTTAATCGTTGCTGTGGGTATTACGTCGCCGATGCACTTTCTAATGAACTCGCTCACCGAATCAGCGTATTCGTCAATGTTGTTGTTGGACGCAATGCGGAACATATCCCAATCCATGTGATCGAAGCAGTCTTGAAGCGTGGAATCAGATTGGTCGGACCAGCGTTGAACAGACCTGAGCGCTGGAGCTTCTTGTTTTAGTTTCTGTTTGTAGGCTGGAAGCAACAAAATGGAGTCGTGGTCAGCTTTTCCGAAAGGAGGGCGGGGGAGGGCCTTATATGCGTCACGGAAGTTAGAATAACAATGATCCAGGGTTTTACCAGCCCTGGTAGCACAATCAATATGCTGATAGAATTTAGGGAGTTTTGTTTTCAGATTAGCCTTGTTAAAATCCCCAGCTACGATGAATGCAGCCTCAGGGTGTGTGGTTTCCAGTTTACATAGAGTCAGATAAAGTTCGTTCAGGGCCGTCGATGTGTCTGCTTGGGGGGGAATATATATGGCTGTGATTATAATCGAAGAGAATTCCCTTGGTAGATAATGCGGTCGACATTTGATTGTGAGGAATTCTAAGTCAGGTGAACAGAATGACTTGAGTTCCTGTATGTTGTTATGATCACACCACGTCTCATTGATCATAAGGCATACCCCCCCGCCCCTCTTCTTACCAGAAAGATGTTTGTTTCTGTCGGCGCGATGCGTGAAGAAACCAGCTGGCTGCACCGACTCCGTTAGCGTCTCTCGAGTGAGCCATGTTTCTGTGAAGCAAAGAACGTTACAGTCTCTGATGTCTCTCTGGAATGCTACCCTTGCTCGGATTTCATCAACCTTGTTGTTAAGTGACTGGACATTGGCGAGTAGTATGCTCGGGAGCGGTGCGCGATGTGCCCGTCTCCGAAGCCTGACCAGAAGACCGCTTCGTTTGCCCCTTTTACGGCGTCGTTGTTTAGGGTCGCCGGCTGGGATCAGATCCATTGTACTGGGTGGAAGGCAAAACACAGGATCCGCTTCGGGAGAGTCATATTCCTGGTCGTAATGATAGTGAGTTGACGTTGCTCTTATATTCAGTAGTTCCTCCCGACTGTATGTAATGAAACCTAAGATTACCTGGGGTACCAATGTAAGAAATAACACGTAAAAAAACAAAATACTGCATAGTTTCCTAGGAACGCGAAGCGAGGCGGCCATCTCTGTCGGCGCCGGAACACATAATCTGCACCTCTCTCTCTCTCTCTCTCTCTCTCTCTCTCTCTCTCTCGCTCTCGCTCTCGCTCTCGCTCTCGCTCTCTCTCTCTTTCTCTCTCGCTCTCTCACTCTCTCACACTCTTTCTCTTTCTGTCTCTCTCTCAGTAAAAGCGTGTGTAGGTGTGGTTTATACACTATATATACAAAAGTATGTGGACACCCCTTCGATTAGTGGAATCGACTATTTCAGCCACACCCGTTGCTGACAGGTGTATATTCGAGCACACCGCCATGCAATCTCTGCAGACAAACATTGACAGTAGAATGGCCTTACTGAAGAGCTCAGTGACTTTCAACGTCGCACTGTCATAGGATGCCACCTTTCCAACAAGTCAATTCATCAAATGTCTGCCCTGCTAGAGCTGCCCCGGTCAACTGTAAGTGCTGTTATTGTGAAGTGGAAACATCTAGGAGCAACAACGGCTCAGCTGGCAAGTGGTAGGCCACCCACAGAACGGGACCGCTGAAGCGCGTAATGCATTAAAATTGTCGGTCCTTGGTTGCAACACTCACTACCGAGTTCCAAACTGCCTCTGGAAGCAACGTCAGCACAAGAACTGTTCATCGGGCGCTTCATGAAATGGGTTTCCATGGCCGAGCAGCCACACACAAGCCTAAGATCACCATGCGCAATGCCAAGCATTTGCTGGAGTGGTGTAAAGCTCGCTGCCAGTGGACTCTGGAGCAGTGGAAACACATTCTCTGGAGTGATGAATCACGCTTCACCATCTGGCAGTCCGACGGACGAATCTGGGTTTGCCTGAATGCATACTGCCAACTGTAATTTTTGGTGGAGGAGGATTAATGGTCTGGGGCTGTTTTTCTTGGTTCGGGCTAGGCCCCATAGTTCCAGTGAAGGGAAATCTTAACGCTACATCATACAATGACATTCTAGACGATTCTGTGCTTCCATATTTGTGGCAACAGTTTGGGGAAGGCCCTTTCCTGTTTCAGCATGACATTGCCCCCGTGCAGAAAGTGAGGTCCATACAGAAATGGTTTGTCGAGATCGGTGTGGAAGAACTTGACTGGCCTGCAGAGAGCCCTGACCTCAACCCCATCAAACACCTTTGGGATGAATTGGAACGCTGACTGCAAGCCAGGCCTAATAGCCCAACATCAGTGCCTGACTTCACTAATGCTTTTGTGACTGAATGGAAGCAAGTCCCTGCAGCAATGTTCCAACATCTAGTGGAAAGCCTTCCCAGATGAATGGAGGCTGTTATAGCAGCAAAGGGGGACGAACTCCATATTAATGCCCATAATTTTGGAATGAGATGTTCAATGAGCAGGTGTCCACATACTTTTGGTCATGTTGTGTATCTGATAGTAGCCACACACACTGACAGTATCTTGTGGTTTTGCTTGAGAGCCTTGTTAATCATTCATGATCATAAACCGTATTATGCTCAGAACAGAATCTATTGTTAGCTATCTTGGTGTGTGTGTTTGCTACTGTGCTGCTATATTCCACTGGCTGGCCGTCTCAAGTCTTTCTCCTTCTTACACATGCACTCACACACACGCACTCATAATTCTACCCCGCACCCCACTCCTCCTCTTTACAAACATATTCCGCCATAATCCTACAACCCCCCCATAGGGAGTAACATTCCTGGAACTGTGAGTCTCCACTTCTCTATTCAGCTCTCCAACACTCTCTCCTTTACCCTGCTCTCCCTCCCTCCCTTTCTCCTTTCCTCTGCTCTCCCTCCCTCCCTTTCTCCTTTCCTCTGCTCTCACTCCCTCCCTTTCTCCTTTCCTCTGCTCTCCCTCCCTCCCTTTCTCCTTTCCTCTGCTCTCCCTCCCTCCCTTTCTCCTTTCCCCTGCTCTCCCTCCCTCCCTTTCTCCTTTCCCCTGCTCTTCCTCCATCCCTTTCTCCTTTCCTCTGCTCTCCCTCCCTCACTTTCTCCTTTCCCCTGCTCTCCCTCCCTCCCTTTCTCCTTTCCTCTGCTCCTCCTCCCTCCCTTTCTCCTTTCCCCTGCTCTCCCTCCCTCACTTTCTCCTTTCTTCTGCTCTCCCTCCCTCCCTTTCTCCTTTCCCCTGCTCTCCCTCCCTCCCTTTCTCCTCCCCTCTGCTCTACCTCCCTCACTTTCTCCTTTCCCCTGCTCTCCCTCCCTCCCTTTCTCCTTTCCCCTGCTCTCCCTCCCTCACTTTCTCCTTTCTTCTGCTCTCCCTCCCTCCCTTTCTCCTTTCCCCTGCTCTCCCTCCCTCCCTTTCTCCTCCCCTCTGCTCTACCTCCCTCACTTTCTCCTTTCCCCTGCTCTCCCTCCCTCACTTTCTCCTTTCCCCTGCTCTCCCTCCCTCACTTTCTCCTTTCCTCTGCTCTCCCTCCCTCCCCTTCTCCTTTCCCCTGCTCTCCCTCCCTCCCTTTCTCCTCCCCTCTGCTCTACCTCCCTCACTTTCTCCTTTCCCCTGCTCTCCCTCCCTCACTTTCTCCTTCCCTCTGCTCTCCTCCCTCACTTTCTCCTTTCCTCTGCTCTCCCTCCCTCCCTTTCTCCTTTCCTCTGCTCTCCCTCCCTCCCTTTCTCCTTTCCCCTGCTCTCCCTCCCTCCCTTTCTCCTTTCCCCTGCTCCCCTCCCTCACTTTCTCCTTCCCTCTGCTCTCCTCCCTCACTTTCTCCTTTCCTCTGCTCTCCCTCCCTCCCTTTCTCCTTTCCTCTGCTCTCCCTCCCTCCCTTTCTCCTTTCCCCTGCTCTCCCTCCCTCACTTCTCCTTCCCTCTGCTCTCCCTCCCTCACTTTCTCCTTCCCTCTGCTCTCCCTCCCTCACTTTCTCCTTCCCTCTGCTCCCCTCCCTCACTTTTTCCTTCCCTCTGCTCTCCCTCCCTCACTTTCTCCTTCCCTCTGCTCTACCTCCCTCACTTTCTCCTTCCCTCTGCTCTCCCTCCCTCACTTTCTCCTTTCCCCTGCTCTACCTCACTTTCTCCTTCCCTCTGCTCTCCCTCCTTCACTTTCTCCTTCCCTCTGCTCTCCCTCCCTCACTTTCTCCTTCACTCTGCTCTCCATCCCTCCCTTCTCCTTCCCTCTGCTCTCCCTCCCTCACTTTCTCCTTCCCTCTGCTCTCCCTCCCTCCCTTTCTTCTTTCCCCTGTTCTCCCTCCCTCACTTTCTCCTTCCCTCTGCTCTACCTCCCTCTCCTTTCCCCGGTTCTCCCTCCCTCACTTTCTCCTTCCCTCTGCTACCCCTTCCTCTCCTTTCCCCGGCTCTCCCTCCCTCACTTTCTCCTTTTCTCTGCTATCCCTCCCTCCCTCTCTCCTTTGCCCTGCCCTGCCCTGCCCTCCCTCCCTCCCTCCCTCCCTCCCTCCCTCCCTCCCTCCCTCCCTCCCTCCCTCCCTCCCTCCCTCCCTCCCTCCCTCTGCTATCCCTCCCTCTCTTCTTTCCCCTGCTCTTACTCTCATTCCCCCTGCTCTCCCTCCTTCCCTCACTCTCGATCTCCCCTGTTATCCCTCACTCTCTACCTTCCCTGCTGTCCCTCCTTCCCTCTCTCCTTCCCCCTACTCTTCCTCACTCGCTAACCCTCCCCTCACCTGCTCTCCATCACTCTCTCCTTTCCTCTGCTCTCCTTTCCTCACTCTCTACCTCTCCAGTCCATCCCTTGCTACTTCAGTTTTTACCACCCCCAGTTTTCCATCTGTTACTCCCTCTCTCTGTTCTCCCACTATCAATCTCCCAGGTCTTTTTCAACTAGCTCTCTCTCTCCTTCCTAGCTCTCCCTTGGCTTTCATCACTTATCTTCACTTTTACTTGTTTAAAGTTGAACCCTTGATGCTCAACTTCATGCTTTTCCACCTCCCATTTTCATGCCACTCCCTCCTTTCTCACTTTTGTCTTTCTTTCTTTTGGTTATTTTCTTTTAGAGGTCAGTCTCACGTCCTGTACCAGTCCCCCTTTCTCCTTTGTCGTTTAGTTTATTCTCTCTCTCCTTTACTTTCTCTTCCCTTGAACATCTATTTGTTTCTATCTTTCCTTTCACCTCCCCCTCTCCTCTTCAGCCTCGTTTGTTGCCTTTGTTTTCATTACAGTTTCTCTACCGCCGTTTTAAAACAACATTAATACGGTGTCTGTTTCTTTGTATGTCTTGAGGGAGACCTGTGTGATGTCTGTTTACAGAGGTTACCAGTGCTGTAGCTGTGAGCTCTGTCACACACACACACACACGCACACACACACACACACACACACACACACACACACACACACACACACACACACACACACACACACACACACACACACACACACACACACACACACACACACACACACACACACACACACACACACACACACACACACACATCTTCCTAGCCCTCTATACAGACGACAAGCTGCAGCACAAACACACACACACATCTTCCCAGCCTCAGTATCACTAGTAGTATCACTCTTAAGTGGCAGGAAGTGCTGGTTATCAGGGAGCTCTTCACATCCTGCTTCAGACTGAAGGACTGAGCTCAGGAAAACAAAGGCCCCGGTGTCACTCTGGAAAAGGAATGGAGACTGGGAGATGGTGTGTGTGTGTGTGTGTGTTTACAACACAGTGTGTATGAACCATTCATTTGAATTATTTTAGCAGCCTCCACCCCTTTCTGTCCGTGCCACTGTGTAGCTGGTATAACGTGATTATTACGTCAATGCAACAGTACCAAGCATTCACATTTCACCCTGTTTGTTCACCTTCTCTGGAATATACAAATCATACAGGATGAATCCCAAATGGTACTCTATTCCCTATTATGTGCACTACTTTTGACCGGGGATCATAGGGCTCTGGTCAAAAGTAGTGCACTATATAGACAGGTTGGTTATTTAGCAACAAAACCGATGTGTGCGCAACTATGGGGAAAAACACACAGGGTTGGCTTAGATTGTTGACAACATGTAAACTATATTTCGTCTCCAAATGTTTATTGGAAACATAAATACATTTGCACAATGAGCACTTTTTGTCTCTCAAATGCATATTTACAGTTGGTTAACTAGCTAGCGAATTTTAGCCATATTAGCACTGACATCAGTCAAAACACCTCTAAACAAGACATGGTATCAAAAACAAGATACAACCAGCTGAAACAAGCCACCTACGATTCCCCACATGGCAGCTTCTTGTCATTGTTGCTAGGTATCTGACAAATCAGAATCATGACAAAGCACGTCTTCTGGCCCTATCCATGCGCGCATAATTTTCCACACAATTAAAGACATTCCAGTCACGCCTCATTCTAGAACAGTGTGTTACAGGTCAGAAAGTTGGAATGATCTCTCTCTGGCTGGTTGTTGATGTTAGTTTAACTTTGACCACATAACATGTACCATGCGGTACTAATGAGAACCACATCATTAACATCCACCCAATGTCACGGCAAAGCTAAGAAAAGACAGAACATTTTGTACAATGAAACGATGTAGACGAGTCATCATATCAGTAGAAATTCCCATGACCTTCTGAGGTTATTATTCAGTATAGAAGACATTTGATTAGTCATGTATAGAGCCCCATAGTGGAGGTGCAATAATACCCATAAAACCTAACGGTCAAACAGGGAAATGGTTCCAATTGTTTTTCCACCATTCATTTTTCCGATAAGGAATTTTAGAAACACTTAAAATAAGGGCTGTGTTTCGTGTAGGCCTACCCCGGTGTGACATTTTGATAACTGTGTAAATCTCTCTAGGACAAGGTGACTTTTATCAATATATTCGGCTCTATTTACTCTCAGATTCGAAAATGCTAATTAGCATCAAATTAGACATCATGCAAGATTACAAATCCTTGCAAGCTCCTGCATGTCATTTCTAGCTGACACTTTGCTAACAGGTATTGTTCCTGCTCGTCATCTCTAGCTGACACCTTTGCTAACAGGTATTGTTCCTGCTCGTCATCTCTATCTGACACCTTTGCTAACAGGTATTGTTCCTGCTCGTCATCTCTAGCTGACACCTTTGCTAACAGGTATTGTTCCTGCTCGTCATCTCTATCTGACACCTTTGCTAACAGGTATTGTTCCTGCTCGTCATCTCTAGCTGACACCTTTGCTAACAGGTATTGTTCCTGCTCGTCATCTCTAGCTGACACCTTTGCTAACAGGTATTGTTCCTGCTCGTCATCTCTAGCTGACACCTTTGCTAACAGGTATTGTTCCTGCTCGTCATCTCTAGCTGACACCTTTGCTAACAGGTATTGTTCCTGCTCGTCATCTCTAGCTGACACCTTTGCTAACAGGTATTGTTCCTGCTCGTCATCTCTATCTGACACCTTTGCTAACAGGTATTGTTACTGCTCGTCATCTCTATCTGACACCTTTGCTAACAGGTATTGTTCCTGCTCGTCATCTCTATCTGACACCTTTGCTAACAGGTATTGTTCCTGCTCGTCATCTCTATCTGACACCTTTGCTAACAGGTATTGTTCCTGCTCGTCATCTCTATCTGACACCTTTGCTAACAGGTATTGTTCCTGCTCGTCATCTCTAGCTGACACCTTTGCTAACAGGTATTGTTCCTGCTCGTCATCTCTAGCTGACACCTTTGCTAACAGGTATTGTGTCAATGTAAAACTTGCCCAAGACAGTTCACAGAATTGTCAATTCAATGAAATTTTGCCAATTTATTAATTCCTAAATTTAGTTAATAGTTCACCCAGAGATATTTACCTTTGCCTCGTCCAGATCATCATGGCATTTTTACTATGATAGCCACATTAGCAGCTAATTAGCATTTTATTTTGAAGGGACAAATATATTGATAAAAGTCACCTTGTCCTAGAGAGATTTACACAGTTATCAACATGCCACTCCAGGGTAGGCTACACGAAACACAGCCCTTCTTTTAAGTGTTTCTAAAAAACCCTATGGGAAACATTACCGGTGGAAAAACGATTGGAACCATTTCCTTGTTTTATGGGTATTATGACTCATACAATGGTACTCTAAAGAGGTCATTGTAGATGTATATACTGCAGATCTATAGACTAGAAGAATCTCTCGTTGGTCTTTCTTCTACAAGAGAGAAGTGTGTGTGTGTGTGTGTGTGTGTGTGTGTGTGTGTGTGTGTGTGTGTGTGTGTGTGTGTGTGTGTGTGTGTGTGTGTGTGTGTGTGTGTGTGTGTGTGTGTGTGTGTGTGTGTATGAGAGAGAGATGTGAAGAGAGGAGTGTGTGTGTGTGTGTGTGTGTGTGTGTGTGTGTGTGTGTGTGTGTGTGTGTGTGTTTGTGTGTGTGTGTGTGTGTGTGTGTGTGTGTGTGTGTGTGTGTGTGTGTGTGTGTGTGTGTGTGTGTGTGTGTGTGTGTGTGTGTGTGTGTGTGTGTGTGTGTGTGAGAGAGAGAGAGAGAGATAGGGAGATGTGAGAAGAGGAGTGTGTGTCTTAATCACAGTCTGGACCAGGATGAAAGGCCTCAGAGGGAGGGAACACTGTTTTGTGTGTTTGTGGTGAGTGTGGCGCAAAATCCCAGTAAGCATGAGAAAGCCAGGCTGTATTAACTAACTAACATGGTTATGGTGAGCCAAGCGTGACTCTTGGCTGGGAGGCCGATACGCCTTATTGTCCCAGACACACACAAAAACATACACACACACACAGACCGATACGCCTTATTGTCTCAGACACACACACACACACACACACACACACACACACACACACACACACACACACACACACACACACACACACACACACACACACACACACACACACACACACATAGACACACACATACACACACATACACACATACACACATACACACATAGACACATAGACACACACATACACACACATACACACATACACACATAGACACACACATACACACACATACACACATAGACACATACACACACACATAGACACATACACACACATACACACAGATAGACACATACACACATACACACATACATACATAGACACACACACCCAAGTTATAGACTGTTTTCTCTGCTACCGCACGGGAAGCGATACCGGAGCGCCAAGTCTAGGACCAAAAGGCTCCTCTACAGCTTCTACCCCCAAGCCATAAGACTGCTGAACAATAAATAAAATCGCTACCGGACTGTTTCATTGACCCCCCCCCCCCTCCTCCCGCCCCCCTCACTTTTGCTACTCGCTGTTTATTTTCTATGCATAGTCACTTCACCCCACCTACATGTACAAATTACCTCAACTAACTAAATAGCCCATCCAAATACCTCATCCCCATACTGTTATTTATTTATTTTGCTCCTTTGCACCCTAGTATCTCTACTTGCACATTCATCTTCTGCACATCTATCACTCCAGTGTACCCCCACACACTGACTCGGTACCGGTGCCCCCTGTATATAGCCTCGTTATTCTTATTGTGTTACTTTTTATTATTTTAGTCTACTTGGTAAATACAGTATTTTCTTAACTCTTCTTGAACTGCACTGTTGGTTATGATCAAGTAAGCATTTCACGGTAAAGTGCTTTTCTGTCTCAGTGCCAGACCAGTCTCCCATCTCAGGTCATCCAGATTTGCTTCACAGCATTGTATTCAGAACACACACACACAAACCCATACAGTAATGGCCAGGACAGCCTTCCCACCACCACCACCTCAGCTCTCTTGCCACGTATGTTAGTCTATCCTCTCTGGCATTGAGCACTGAACATGCTGAGTCCCAAATAGCAGCCTATTTCCTACACTTATTTTGACCAGAGCCTTGTGAGCCCATTTGGGACGCAGACATCGACTGACTCTTGTAACCAGCTGGAGATATTCTCTTCCCTCAGATGATCATCTTAGTCTCTTAATCTGGTGCCAAACTTTTCCTCTGATCTATAATCTGCACATACAGCAGACCCAGATAGAAACCAGATTTCCTCTGACTGAATGGTGGACTGTAGACTGTAGACTGTATGGTAGACTGTAGACTGTATGGTAGGCTGTAGACTGTATGGTCGACTGTAGACTGTACAATAGACTTTAAACTGTATAGTAGACTTTAAACTGTATGGTAGACTGTAGACTGTATATTGTAGACTGTAGACTGTAGATTGTATGGTAGATTGTAAACTGTATGGTAGACTGTAGACTGTAGCCTGTAAACTGTATGGTAGACTGTAAACTGTACAGTAGACTGTAGACTGTTTGGTGGACTGTAGACTCTACGGTTGGCTGTATAATGTACGGTGGACTGTAGACTGTGGTGGACTGTAGACTGTGTGGTAGACTGTAGACTGTATAGTAGACTGTAGACTGTATGGTAGACTGTAGATTGTATGGTAGACTGTATGGTAGACTGTATGGTAGACATTAGACTGTATAGTAGGCTATATACTGCAGACTGTAGACTGTGTGGTAGACTGTAGACTGTTTGGTAGACTGTAGAGTGTATGGTAGACTGTACGGTATACTGTAGACTGTATGGCAGACTGTAAACTACGGTAGACTGTACAGTAAACTGTAGACTGCATGGCATACTGTAGACTGTATGGTAGAATGTAGACTGTATAGTAGATTGTAAACTGTACGGTACACTGTGGACTATAGACTGTTCAGTATACTGTAGAGTGTAGACTATACTGTAGACAGTAGACTGTATGATATGGAAAACAAACTCGATATACTTTTAAATGACTAAATCCAAATCAAAACTGTGTAGAAAGATAACGGACCTATATTCTTACCGTTTTTTTACTGTCCAGCTCGCTAATAATCACTGTGCACAGTCAATTGACCTTTTCTCATAAGGTTTCTTGACTGTCCAGCTCGCTACTAATTACTAGACAGTCAGGGAGCATTGGAAATTGCAAACATGATGGATAGAGGATTACTATTATTAGCAAATTTTGACGGCAAGGAATAAAACCAATTTTCATTGCGGCCCTCCGGACCTCGTTGAAGACCGAATGCGGCCCCCGAGGTAAAATTAGTTGGACACCCCTGCTTTAGACTGAATGGTAGACTGTAGACCACATGAAAAGTCATTCCACGGAGGGCCAAGTATCTGCGGGTTTTCGCTCCTCCCTTGTACTTGATTGATGATTTAAGGTCACTAATTAGTAAGCAACTCTCCACACCTGGTTGTCTAGGACTTAATTGAAAGGAAAAACCCAAAACCTGCAGACACTAGGCCCTCCATGGAAAGACTGAGGCTAGGAAACACTGTCACCACCGATAAATCCACGATAATTGAGAATTTCAATAAGCATTTCTCTACGGCTGGCCATGCTTTCCATCTGGCTACCACTACCCCGGTCAACAGCCCTGCACCCCCCACAGCAACTTGCCCAAGCCTCCCCATTTCTCCTTCACCCAAATCCAGATAGCTGATGTTCTGAAAGAGCTGCAAAATCTGGACCCCTACAAATCAGCCGGGCTAGACAATCTGGACCCTGTCTTTGTAAAAGGATCCGCCAAAATTGTTGCAACCCCTATTACTAGCCTATTCAACCTCTCTTTCGTATCGTCTGAGATCCCCAAAGATTGGAAAGCTGCTGCGGTCATCCCCCTCTTCAAAGGGGGAGACACTCTAGACCCAAACTGCTACAGACCTATATCTATCCTACCCTGCCTTTCTAAGGTCTTCGACAGCCAAGTTAACGAACAGATCACCGACCATTTCGAATCCCACCGTACTTTCTCCGCTATGCAATCTGGTTTCCGAGCTGGTCATGGGTGCACCTCAGCCACGCTCAAGGTCCTAAACGATATCATAACCGCCATCGATAAGAGACAATACTGTGCAGCTGTATTCATCGACCTGGCCAAGGCTTTCGACTCCGTCAATCACCACATTCTTATCGGCAGACTCAACAGCCTTGGTTTCTCAAATGACTGCCTCGCCTGGTTCACCAACTACTTCTCAGACAGAGTTCAGTGTGTCAAATCGGAGGGCCTGTTGTCCGGACCTCTGGCAGTCTCTATGGGGGTTCAATTCTCGGGCCGACTCTCCATTCTCTGTAAACATCAATGATGTCGCTCTTGCTGCTGGTGATTCTTTGATCCACCTCTACGCAGACGACACCATTCTGTATACTTCTGGCCCTTCTTTGGACACTGTGTTAACTCACCTCCAGACGAGCTTCAATGCCATACAACTCTCCTTCCGTGGCCTCCAACTGCTCTTAATTGCAAGTAAAACTAAATGCATGCTCTTCGAACGATCGCTGCCCTCACCTTCCCACCCGTCCAGCATCACTACTCTGGACGGTTCTGACTTAGAATATGTGGACAACTACAAATACCTAGGTGTCTGGTTAGACTGTAAACTCTCCTTCCAGACTCACATTAAGCATCTCCAATCCAAAATTAAATCTAGAATAGGCTTCCTATTTCGCAACAAAGCATCCTTCACTCATGCTGCCAAACATACCCTTGTAAAACTGACTATCTTACTGATCCTTGACTTCGGTGATGTCATTTACAAAATAGCCTCCAACACTCTACTCAGCAAATTGGATGCAGTCTATCACAGTGCCATCAGTTTTGTGACCAAAGAGCCATATACTACCCACCACTGCGACCTGTATGCTCTCGTTGGCTGGCCCTCGCTTCATATTCGTCGCCAAACCCACTGGCTCCAGGTCATCTATAAGTATTTGCTAGGTAAAGCCCCGCCTTATTTCAGCTCACTGGTCACCATAGCAGCACTCACCCGTAGCACGCGTTCCAGCAGGTATATTTCACTGGTCACCCCCAAAGCAAATTCCTTCTTTGGCTGCCTTTCCTTCCAGTTCTCTGCTGCCAATGACTGGAACGAACTGCAAAAATCACTGAATCTGGAGACTCATATCTCCCTCACTAGCTTTAAGCACCAGCTGTCAGAGCAGCTCACAGATCACTGCACCTGTACATAGCCCATCTGTAAATAGCCCATACAACTACCTCATCACTATACTGTTATTTATTTATTTTGCTCCTTTGCACCCCAGTATCTCTACTTGCACATTTATCTTCTGGACATCGATCATGGCAGTGTTTAATTGCATTCTGGTGAATCGATGCTACATATTCACAATGTATAACCACGGTTTGCAGCTCTAAATATGCACATTTTTGAACAAAACATAAGTGTATTGTATAACCTGATGTTATAAGACTGTCATCTGATGAAGTTGGTCAAGGTTAGTGATTAATTTTATATCTTTTGCTGGTTTTTGCGAATGCTATCTATGCGGTGAATAAATGCGGTTGTGTGTTTGGCTATTGTGGTAAGCTAATATAATGCTATATTGTGTTTTCGCTGTAAAACACTTAAAAAATCGGAAATATTGGCTGGATTCACAAGATGTTTATCTTTCATTTGCTGTACACCATGTATTTTTCATAAATGTTTTATGATGAGTATTTAGGTATTTCACGTTGCTCTCTGTAATTATTCTGGCTGCTTTGGTGATATTTTTGATGGTAGCTGCAATGTAAAACTATGATTTATACCTCAAATATGCACATTTTCAAACAAAACATAAATTTATTGTATAACATGTTATAAGACTGTCATCTGATGAAGTTGTTTCTTGGTTAGTGACTAATTATATCTCTATTTGGTCGGTTTTGTGATAGCTACCTATGCGGTAGAAACATGGTGAAAATATACGGTTGAGTCTTTGGCTATTGTGGTTAGCTAATAGAAATACATATTGTGTTTTCGCTGTAAAACATTTTAAAAATCGGAAATGATGGCTGGATTCACAAGATGTTTATCTTTCATTTGCTGTATTGGACTTGTGATTTCATGATATTTATATGCTATTATTTACTTGTGGCGCTAGGCTAGGCTATGCTAGTCAGCTTTTACTGATGAGGATGCTCCCGGATCCGGGATGGGTGTTAAGTAAAGGTTAAATAAAGGTGAAATAAGTAAATAAATAAAAACTTTGACACCCCTGCTGTAGACTGTATGGTAGACTGTAGACGGTATTGTAGAGTGTAGACTAGATGTATGGGAATGCTTACACCTGCTGCTCTGTAGAACTGTAGTTGGCCTGCTCTGCAGCTAAAGATGGATGTGTGTGTTTATGTGGTACTATGGAACTATGCTTTCCTCACATGCACACAACTCTCCTCCATGTTGCTTCTCTCTCTCTCTGTCCTTCACCCTCTCTTCCCCTACCCTTCTCTCCCCATCTATCCTTCTCTCTCTCTGTCCTTCACCCTCTCTTCCCATACCCTTATCTCTCTCTGTCTATCCTTCTCTCTCGCTCTGTCCTTCACCCTCTCTTCCCCTACCCTTATCTCTCCCCGTCTATCCTTCTCTCTCTCCCTCTCACTGTTCTCGTCTCTCTTTCCTTCTCCCTGGTTGCGTCCCAAATGTTACCCTATTCCCTATATAGTGCTCCATTTTTGACCAGTGCACTATATAGGGAATAGGGTGCCATGTGGTTAACACACCCTCTTTCCCCCCTTTTCTCTTCCTCTCGTTATTTCTCCACATCTTTCTGCTTCTCTCTCGTGCCCTCTCTCTTCTCTCTCCCCCTCTCTTTCTCTTGCCCCTATCTCTTTTTCTTCTCTCTCCCATTCTCTCCTCTCTTCCTCTCCTACTCTCGTTATCTCTCCCCATCGCTCTCTTTCTCTCTCGCCCCCTCCCGCCTTCTCTATCTCCCCTTTTCCTTCCTTCTGTCGCTCGCTCTCTAACTCACTCTCTCTCTCTGGAAGCCATAGTGAGGTGTGGTGTGTTTACATTCGTATCTCAGGAGAAATATTCAGCTTCATGACTTTTCTCTCAGCCCTGCTGTGTGTGTGTGTGTCTGTGTGTGTGTGTGTGTGTGTGTGTGTGTGTGTGTGTGTGTGTGTGTGTGTGTGTGTGTGTGTGTGTGTGTGTGTGTGTGTGTGTGTGTGTGTGTGTGTGTGTGTGTGTGTGTGTGTGTGTGTTTGTGTGTGTGTGTGTCTGTTACTTAAGTGTGTGCACATCTTATAAAGAAGCTTTAAAATCTCTCTTTCTATTTTGACTGTGTGTGTATAAATGTGTTCAAGTGTGTTTGTGCTAACTGTGCACCCAAGTGTCTGGCTGGCTGTGTTTGTGCTAACTCTGTGCACCCAAGTGTCTGGCTGGTTGTGTTTGTGCTAACTCTGTGCACCCAAGTGTCTGGCTGGTTGTGTTTGTGCTAACTCTGTGCACCCAAGTGTCTGGCTGGTTGTGTTTGTGCTAACTCTGTGCACCCAAGTGTCTGGCTGGTTGTGTTTGTGTGTTTAGTTTGCTCAAGACATCTGCTAAGTCAATGAGATTCGTTTTCCTTGTGGGTGTGGCCAGTGTTTGTGTGTGCGGGACTGTGTATCTACCATTCATTCCAAATATTTAAAAATGCCCCCCCGCTGTCATTACCATTGTGTAGCTGTTATAACATCATTATTGATTTGTACAATTTCAGCGTGGAGGGAGTTGGGGTGCAGTGTGTCTGTCTATGTGTGTGTTGACTAACAGTGTTTTCCTCTCTCTCTCTAGTTGATATCAGGGAGATCAGGGAGCTGCGGTTGGGTAAAGCTTCCCGGGACTTTGAGCGTTATCCAGAGGAGGCTCGTAAATTAGACTCCGCCCACTGCTTCATCGTGCTCTACGGACTGGAGTTCCGCCTCAAAACACTCAGCGTGGCCGGTCAGTGTGTGTGTGTGTGTGTGTGTGTGTGTGTGTGTGTGTGCTTTCTCTGTTGCTCGATGGCTCTCCAAATGTTCTCCATTGCATCTGTTAGTGATATTCTGGGACGGTAAGGGGGTGGCTGGAAGATAATATTTCCATATTTGTAATAATGCCATGCTACAATAGCTCCTGTTGTACAAGGCAGTAGTGCACTGCATAAAGCTCACTTCTCAGCACTTCGTTAACATTTTATTTTCTCCATGCCCACTCTCACTCTCGCTCTCTGTCCCTGTCTCACTCTTTCTCTGTCTGCCTTTCTCCCTCTCTCCCCCCTCTCTATCTCTGTCTCTCTCCTTCTGCCCCACCCAACCTCTCTCTCTCTCTCTCTCTCTCTCTCTCTCTCTCTCTCTCTCTCTCTCTCTCTCTCTCTCTCTCTCTCTCTCTCTCTCTCTCTCTCTCTCTCTCCCTCTCTGTCTCTCTCCAGCCTTCAGTGAGGAGGAGGTCAATATGTGGATCACTGGACTCAACTGGCTGATGATGGATACTCAGAGAGCCTCAGCACCACAACAGATAGACAGGTACATGTGTGTGTGTGTGGGTGTGTGTGTGTGTGTGTGTGAGAGAGAGAGAGAAAGAGAGAGGAGAGGAGTGTGAGTGAGAGAATGAGTGAGTGAGGAGTGTGTGCGTGAGAGAGAGGAGAGGAGTGTGTGTGTCTGAGTGAGTGAGAGAGAGAGAGCGAGGTGAGAGGGGGAGAGGGAGAGGAGTGTGTGTGTTTTTGTGTAGAGGAGTGTGTGTGTGTGAGAGAGAGAGATGTGAGGAGAGGAGTGTGTGCCTTTATGACAGTATGAATCAGGTGTCTGTGGTGTTTAACAGGCTCCTGTTTGTAGTAATATTAATATCCCGGTAGCATCATCCATTACTACTATAACACACATAGGAGAGAGGGGACAGGGGTTGGAGAGAGCAACAATATTTGTGTTGGTTGAAAATAATTATTCTGGATAAATGTGTGGGGGCAGTGTTCCTATATTCCATGGTTTGTGGACGAAAACTCAGAGTAGTGCTGTTGTGGGAGAGAGGAACTTCAGTATTGTACATATGATCCGTTTTATGACTATTTGGTTTACAAATGTCAACAACTTGGTCACAGTCAATGAAGTGACATACAGTGTCTCAATTATTTTGTGTTGTAGGCTTTGGGTCACATTACTATTTTATGTTTTCACAAATACAGTCACAATTTCAAGTTAGACTAAGTCAATGTTAAACCCCGTGGCTGGTGGCTTTTAAAAGAATCCGCTGTGCTCAACACAGCCACTCAACATCTGTCTTTCCATCTCATACTGAACTATCTCTCTTCTCTCTATTTCTGTATTCCCTCCCTCCCTCCCTCCCTCCCTCCCTCCCTCCCTCCCTCCCTCCCTCCCTCCCTCCCTCCCTCCAGGTGGCTGAGGAGACAATTTGAGGTGATGGACAGGAATCGTGAGGGAAGGTGGGTCAGATGTCAATACCATATCAACATTGTTGTTACACCCAACCAGAACCCTGGGATACACACACTATGGTCACTCTGCTAGCCGGTGGAATAGTGGGGGAAATCCACTCCAAACGTTATAAAATAATAATACCCCTCCCAGCCCCTTCTCCAGCTCTAACCCCAGCTCCAGCTCTAGGCCTAGCTCCAGCTCTAACCCCAGCTCCAGCTCCAGCTCTAACCCCAGCTCCAGCTCTAGTCCTAGCTCCAGCTCTAACCCCAGCTCCAGCTCCAGCTCCAGCTCTAACCCCAGCTCCAGCTCTAACCCCAGCTCCAGCTCTAACCCCAGCTGCAGCTCCAGCTCTAACCCCAGCTCCAGGCCTAGCTCCAGCTCTAACCCCAACTCCAGTCCTAGCTCCAGCTCTAACCCCAGCTCCAGCTCCAGCTCTAACCCCAGCTCCAGCTCTAACCCTAACTCCAGCCCTAGCTCCAGCTCTATCCCTAATTCCAGCCCTAGCTCCACCTCTAACCCTAACTCCAGCTCCAGCTCTATCCCTAGCTCCAGCCCTAGCTCCACCTCTAACCCTAACTCCAGCTCCAGCTCTATCCCTAGCTCCAGCCCTAGCTCCAGCTCCTTACATCCCCACTAGTCCCCAGCTCAGTTCCATGGCTCCCACCTCTTTGGGAGGAAGCGGTCCAGCACAAACAGCCTGTCTGCCACCGCCTGATAAGGAACAGGAACAGGAAGTGATGCGATGGGTTGGGAGAGGGAAACTTCCTGTCTCAATGGAAATAGAAACAGGAGCTCCAAATCAGAGCAAAATAATGAGGGGTGATAAATAATGAGTTAAACAAAAGAGAGTTGATTGAACAGAGGATGAACAGAACATAGGGACGGAGGGATACATGCTAGCCAGAGAAATAATGGGGGAAGATAGGGAAAGACCAAGACAGTGACAGAGAGAGAGATAGAGAGGAGATAAAGTAGTATGTGAAGAGAGAGAGAGAGAGAGAGAGAGAGAGAGAGAGAGAGAGAGAGAGAGAGATAGAGAGACACACACACACAGACATAGAGACTATCAGTACTCTCTGAGACGCTGGAGGACAGCAGCTTGTGTCTAGTTAATCAACAAAGTGATCGGCCATGTGCCCCAACCCTGCAGGAGGGGCAGGACAGAGTGAGGGGGTGGAGATATCCCATAACACAGGGAGAATGTCTGGGAGTCCCAAAACACAAATAGACTGTCTGAGAGTCCCATAACGCAAAGAGACTGTCTGAGAGTCCCATAACACAAAGAGACTGTCTGAGAGTCCCATAACACAAAGAGACTGTCTGAGAGTCCCATAACACAAAGAGACTGTCTGAGAGTCCCATAACGCAAAGAGACTGTCTGAGAGTCCCAAAACACAAATAGACTGTCTGAGAGTCCCATAACGCAAAGAGACTGTCTGAGAGTCCCATAACACAAAGAGACTGTCTGAGAGTCCCATAACACAAAGAGACTGTCTGAGAGTTCCATAACACAAAGAGACTGTCTGAGAGTCCCATAACACAGAGACTGTCTGAGAGTTCCATAACACAGAGAGACTGTCTGAGAGTCCCAAAACACAGAGAGACTGTCTGAGAGTGATAGCAAAAGAAAGAGGAAACTAGAGAGGGATTGATGAAGAGAGGTCTAGAGAGAGGAGGAGAGACATATAGTATATAAGGGAAAAGAGTTAGAAAGAAAGAAAAACACACAGAGACAGATACTGAGAGAGGCTCAGAGAGAGAGAGTATGATATCCAGTGTGTACCCAACCCAGCAAGACCCAGCCCTGCTCCCCTTCTCTGGCCCGTCCGGTGGAAGCGGGGAGAGAGAGAGATCACCCCCCTGCTCTCCGCCCCTCCCTGTGGAGCCCAAACATTGAGACCAAGCAGGAGGCTTTCCGGCTGCCACTCGCCCATAGCTCTGGTTCTAAACAAACTAAACAGAACTCTAATACTTCATAATTAAACTACTCTAGCTCTGGTTCTAAATGAACTAAACAGAACTCTAATACTTCATAATTAAACTACTCTAGCTCTGGTTCTAAACAAACTAAACAGAACTCTAATACTTCATAATTAAACTACTCTAGATCTGGTTCTAAACAAACTAAACAGAACTCTAATACTTCATAATTAAACTACTCTAGCTCTGGTTCTAAATGAACTAATCTGAACTGTGATACTCCATAATTAAACTACTCTAGATCTGGTTCTAAACAAACTAAACAGAACTCTAATACTTCATAATTAAACTACTCTAGCTCTGGTTCTAAATGAACTAATCTGAACTGTGATACTCCATAATTAAACTACTCTAGATCTGGTTCTAAACAAACTAAACAGAACTCTAATACTTCATAATTAAACTACTCTAGCTCTGGTTCTAAATGAACTAAACAGAACTCTAATACTTCATAATTAAACTACTCTAGCTCTGGTTCTAAATGAACTAAACAGAACTTTGATACTCCGTAACAAAACTCCGCTCTGGTTCTGAACGAACTAAACAGAACTGTGATACTCCAGACTAAACTACTCTAGCTCTGGTTCTGAACGAACTAAAAAGAACAGTGATACTCCATAACAAAACTCCGCTCTGGTTCTAAATGAACTAAACAGTACTGTGATACTCCATAACTAAAATACTCTAGCTCTGGTTCTAAATGAACTAAACAGTACTGTGATACTCCATAACAAAACTCCGCTCTGGTTCTAAACCAACCAAACAGAACTGTGATACTCCATAAGTAGAATACTCTACCTCTGGTTCTAAACGAACTAAACAGAACTGTGATACTCAATAACTAAACTGCACGCTTGTTTTAAACGAACTTAACAGAACTGTGATACTCCATAACTAAACTAATCTCAGCTCTGGTTCTAAACGAACTAAACAGAACTGCGATACTCCATAACTAAACTAATCTCAGCTCTGGTTCTAAACAAACTAAACAGAACTGAGATACTCCATAACTAAACTAATCTCAGCTCTGGTTCTAAACGAACTAAACAGAACTGTGATACTCTGTAACGGATCTCCTCTTTGTCTGAGGAGGAGTAGGAAGGATCGGACCAATGTGCAGCGTGGTAAGTGTTCGTCATTTTATTAAAATGCACTGAACACTAAAATACTAAATAAACAAACAAAGAACAACCGAAACAGTTCGGTCTGGTAACTAATGCAAAGACAGAAAACAACTACCCACAAATCATAGTAGGAAAACAGGCTACCTAAGTATGGCTCCCAATCAGAGACAACGATAGACAGCTGCCTCTGATTGGGAACCACACCAGGCCAAACACATAGAAACACAACAACATAGAAAAAGAACATAGACTGCCCACCCCAACTCACGCCCTGACCAAACTAAAATAGAGACATAAAAAAGGAACTAAGGTCAGGACGTGACAGTACCCCCCCCCCCCCCCCCCAAAGGTGCGGACTCCGGCCGCAAAACCTAAACCCATAGGGGAGGGTCTGGGTGGGCATCTGTCCGCGGTGGCGGCTCTGGTGCGGGACGTGGACCCCACTCCACCATAGTCTTAGCCCACTTAGGTGGCGCTTTTGGAGCGGCGACCCTTGCCGCCGACCCCGGACTGGGAACCCTTGCAGCGGGCCCCAAATAGACGGGAGACTCTGGCAGCGCCGGACAGGCGGGAGACTCTGGCAGCGCCGGACAGGCGGGCGACTCTGGCAGCTCCTGAGTGAAGGGCGACTCTGGCAGCTCCTGAGTGAAGGGCGACTCTGGCAGCTCCTGAGTGAAGGGCGGCTCTGGCAGCTCCTGACTGACGGGCGGCTCTGGCAGCTCCTGACTGACGGGCGGCTCTGGCAGCTCCTGACTGACGGGCGGCGCTGGCAGCTACCGACTGACGGGCGGCGCTGGCAGCTACCGACTGACGGGCGGCTCTGGCAGCTCCTGACTGACGGGAGAACCTGGAGGGAGGAGACGGAGAGACAGCCTGGTGCGTGGGGCTGCCACAGGACCCACCAGGCTGGGGAGACCTACAGGAGGCCTGGTGCGTAGAGGAGGCACCGGATGGACCGGGCTGTGGGGGAGCTCTGGTGCGCAGCCTTGGCACCACTCCTCCAGGCTGGATGACCACTTTAGCCCGGACCCTCCAGAGTGCAGGCACAGGTTGAACCGGGCTGTGGGTGAGCACTGGAGATCTGGTGCATACCACTCGCACCTTTCCCTTAGGCTCAATGCCCACATTCGCCCGGCACGAGCGGAGCGCAGGCATAGGACGCACTGCACCCTCCCAGCGCCCCGGAGACACAGCACGCAGAGCCGGCGCAGGATACCCTGGGCCGAAACGGCGTACCGGAGACCAGACACGCTGGACCGGCACAACACGCCCTGGCTGGATGCCCACTCTCGCATGGCACTTGCGTGGGGCTGGCCTATAGCGCTCCGGGCTATGAGCGCGTACTGGCGACACCGTGCGCTCCACCGCACAACACGGTGCCTGACCAGTACAACGCTGCTTTCGGTAAGCACGGGGAGTTGGCTCAGGTCTATCGCCTGACACCGCCAATCTCACCGTGTTCCCCCCCCTAAAAAATTGGGGGGCTGCCTCTCGTGCCTGTTGCGCTGCCTTACCTCATATCGCCGCCACTCAGCTTTCGCTGCCTCCAGTTCTTCCTTGGGGCAGCGATATTCCCCAGCCTGTGCCCAGGGTCCCTTGCCTTCCAGTATCTCCTCCCAAGTCCAGGACTCCAGAACCCTCTGCTCCTGGTTACCACACTGCTTGGTCCTTTTTTGGTGGGTAGTTCTGTAACGGATCTCCTCTTCGTCTGAGGAGGAGTAGGAAGGATCGGACCAATGTGCAGCGTGGTAAGTGTTCGTCATTTTATTAAAATGCACTGAACACTAAAATACAAAATAAACAAACAAAGAACAACCGAAACAGTTCCGTCTAGTAACTAATACAAAGACAGAAAACAACTACCCACAAATCATAGTAGGAAAACAGGCTACCTAAGTATGGCTCCCAATCAGAGACAACGATAGATAGCTGCCTCTGATTGGGAACCACACCAGGCCAAACACATAGAAACACAACAACATAGAAAAAGAACATAGACTGCCCACCCCAACTCACGCCCTGACCAAACTAAAATAGAGACATAAAAAAGGAACTAAGGTCAGAACGTGACATACTCAATAACTAAACTGCACTCTTGTTTTAAACGAACTTAACAGAACTGTGATACTCCATAACTAAACTAATCTCAGCTCTGGTTCTAAACGAACTAAACAGAACTGAGATACTCCATAACTAAACTAATCTCAGCTCTGGTTCTAAACGAACTTAACAGAACTGTGATACTCAATAACTAAACTACTCTAGCTCTGGTTCTAAACGAACTAAACATAACTGTGTTATTCCATAACTAAAATGCAGTCTAGCTATGTCTCTAAATTAACTAAACAGAACTGTGATACTCCATAAATAAAAAATAACTAAACTCCACTCTAGCTCTCGCTGGAAACATAACTAAACTCCACTCTAGCTCTGTCTGGAAACATAACTAAACTCCACTCTTGCTCTGCCTTGAAACATAACTAATCTCCACTCTAGCTCTGTCTGGAAACATAACTAAACTCTGCTCTAGCTCTTGCTGGAAACATAACTAAACTCCACTCTAGCTCTGTCTTGAAACAATACTAAACTCCACTCTAGCTCTGTCTTGAAACATAACTAAACTCTGCTCTACCTCTTGCTCGAAACATAACTAAACTCCACTCTAGCTCTGCCTTGAAACATGACTAAACTCCACTCCAGCCCTGGCTGGAAACATAACTAAACTCCATTCTAGCTCTGCCTTGAAACATGACTAAACTCCACTCTAGCCCTGGCTGGAAACATAACTAAACTCCACTCTAGCTCTGGCTGGAAACATAACTAAACTCCACTCTAGCTCTGTCTGGAAACATAACTAAACTCCACTCTAGCTCTGCCTTGAAACATTACTAAACTCCACTCTAACTCTGCCTTGAAACATAACTAAACTCTACTCTTGCTCTGGCTGGAAACATAACTAAACTCCACTCTAGCTCTGCCTTGAAACATAACTAAACTCTACTCTTGCTCTGGCTGGAAACATAACTAAACTCCACTCTTTCTCTGCCTTGAAACATAACTAATCTCCACTCTAGCTCTGTCTGGAAACATAACTAAACTCTGCTCTAGCTCTTGCTGGAAACATAACTAAACTCCACTCTAGCTCTGTCTTGAAACAATACTAAACTCCACTCTAGCTCTGTCTTGAAACATAACTAAACTCTGCTCTACCTCTTGCTCGAAACATAACTAAACTCCACTCTAGCTCTGCCTTGAAACATGACTAAACTCCACTCCAGCCCTGGCTGGAAACATAACTAAACTCCATTCTAGCTCTGCCTTGAAACATGACTAAACTCCACTCTAGCCCTGGCTGGAAACATAACTAAACTCCACTCTAGCTCTGGCTGGAAACATAACTAAACTCCACTCTAGCTCTGTCTGGAAACATAACTAAACTCCACTCTAGCTCTGCCTTGAAACATTACTAAACTCCACTCTAACTCTGCCTTGAAACATAACTAAACTCTACTCTTGCTCTGGCTGGAAACATAACTAAACTCCACTCTAGCTCTGCCTTGAAACATAACTAAACTCTACTCTTGCTCTGGCTGGAAACATAACTAAACTCCACTCTAGCTCTGCCTTGAAACATAACTAAACTCTACTCTAGCTCTGCCTTGAAACATTACTAAACTCCACTCTAGCTCTGCCTTGAAACATAACTAAACTCTATTCTTGCTCTGGCTGGAAACATAACTAACCTCCACTCTAGCTCTGGCTGGAAACATAACTAAACTCCACTCTAGCTCTGCCTTGAAACATAACTAAAATCTACTCTGGCTAGAAACATAACTAAACTCTACACTTGCTATGGCTGGAAACATAACTAAACTCCACACTTGCTATGGCTGGAAACATAACTAAACTCCATTCTAGCTCTCGCTAGAAACATAACTTTACTCTACTATGGTTCTTGCTGGAAACAGACTGAAATACAACTTAACAGAACTATAATACTGTAATCCTTCCTTTGGTCAACGTACCTCCCCTGCTGGTTCAGATAGGTACTGAGCAAGTCACTGGACCTGATGGAAGAGTGACAATTCAAACTGATTTGAATAGATGTAACATTTTATTGTCCAGTCAGTAATGTTCTATTGTCTCTGTTAAATCTCTTGTTTTTTTATTGTATTGTCCTGTCCAGTATTACAGTAAAGGATGTGAAGGCCCTGTTACCTCATATCAACTACAGAGTCCCCAACATGCGCTTCCTCAAAGACAAGCTACAGGTAATAGATGATAGAAATCCCCAGGCATGTACAGGCTGCCACAGTTTTAAATGAGATGATTTGTACATGTAATAACTTGTGTACTTCCTGTCTGGACAGGAAGTGGAAGCCAGGTGTGATCTCTCCTTCCCTCACTTTGCTCAGCTCTACAGAACATTGATGTTCGACGCACAGAGGAGTGTGAGTATTAGAAAATATACGTAGACACACACACAAATGCTCATGCACACACACACACAAATACACACACACACTCGATGCCCTGTGTACCCCTCCCTCACCTGGCTCTCCCGTTGTTCCCTCAGATCATTGAGCAGCTGGAGCTCTCCTTCCCCCTCCGGTGAGTCCCACCTCCTCCTATTCTCTTTTCCTCCACCTCCTATTGTCCCTATGTGTCTTCCCAAATCTCCTCCATTTCTTTGATGTCTATCTATCTTCCTAGCTCACATTTATTTTTTATTCTCCTCTATTCTCAACCTACTAATTAGAGGTAACCTATAGATATTGTACTGCCCTTTAAAACGTTTTCTGTGTGTGTGGGTGTGTGTGTGTGTGTGCCTGCGTGTGCGTGTGTGTGTGTGTAGGAATGTGGACAGACCAGAGCTGTGTCAGATCTCTTTTTACGACTTCCAGAAGTTTCTACAGCTGGATCAGAAGGTACTGGCACATTTTCACGTGCTTCACGGTTAACGTATTACACAGTGCTGCTGTGAGAGTCTCCTGCTCAGTGAAACAGATGCTGCTGTGAGAGTCTCCTGCTCAGTGAAACAGATGCTGCTGTCTGTAACTGTATGAGCTCTCTAGAGATGTACTAGAGAGCTAATCTCTGCATCTCTGCACTAATGGTTTATGTGATAGCATGGACAGTGCCATTGAGAACTATCTCCATTTTAATGTTCTCAATGTTTTCTTCTACTACTTCTATGAGTTTATTGACAGTTTGTAAACAAACTGAAAGGGTACATACATACTGCCACCAGGAGTGTGTTGTCTGAACAGGTATCAGCATCTCCTCCTTTTCTTTGATGTCTATCCATCTCCCCACCTCACATTTCTTTTGTATTCTTCTTGAATCAGAATCACCTTTATTGGTGTACACAGACAGACAATTAACAGAATACACAGACAGACAATAAACAGAATACACAGACAGACAATAAACAGAATATACAGACAAAATACATAGACGCATAATTTACACTATGAACACTGAGGCTAAAAACTACAGACTACATTACAAACCATATACAGTCAGCTACATTATAACTTATGCAGGTAGAGATGTATGAATAAAACTACATGGACATGAATATATGCAATGGGGGAAATATAGTTAGTCCGTGGCAGAGCGCAAAGGGCAGTGAAAAGAGCAATGTGCAGTTCTAGGATGAAAGTGAATGGTGCATAGACAGTGTGATTATTGCAGGGTGCATAGACAGTGTGAGTATTGCAGGGTGCATAGACAGTGTGATTATTGCAGGGTGCATAGCCAGTGTGATTATTGTAGGGTGCATAGACCATGTGAGTATTGCAGGGTGCATAGACAGTGTGATTATTGCAGGGTGCATAGACAGTGTGATTATTGCAGGGTGCATAGACAGTGTGATTATTGCAGGGTGCATAGACAGTGTGAGTATTGCAGGGTGCATAGACAGTGTGAGTATTGCAGGGTGCATAGACAGTGTGAGTATTGTAGGGTGCATAGACAGTGTGAGTATTGCAGGGTGCATAGACAGTGTGATTATTGCAGGGTGCATAGACAGTGTGATTATTGCAGGGTGCATAGACAGTGTGAGTATTGCAGGGTGCATAGACAGTGTGAGTATTGCAGGGTGCATAGACAGTGTGAGTATTGCAGGGTGCATAGACCATGTGATTATTGCAGGGTGCATAGACAGTGTGAGTATTGCAGGGTGCATAGACAGCGTGAGTATTGCAGGGTGCATAGACAGTGTGATTATTGCCAGGTGCATAGACCGTGTGATTATTGCCAGGTGCATAGACAGTGTGAGTATTGCAGGGTGCATAGACAGTGTGAGTATTGCAGGGTGCATAGACAGTGTGAGTATTGCAGGGTGCATAGACAGTGTGATTATTGCAGGGTGCATAGACAGTGTGAGTATTGTAGGGTTCATAGACAGTGTGAGTATTGCAGGGTGCATAGACAGTGTGAGTATTGCAGGGTGCATAGACAGTGTGATTATTGTGGGGTGTATAGACAGTGTGAGTATTGTAGGGTTCATAGACAGTGTGAGTATTGCCAGGTGCATAGACAGTGTGAGTATTGCAGGGTGCATAGACAGTGTGATTATTGCCAGGTGCATAGACAGTGTGAGTATTGCAGGGTGCATAGACAGTGTGAGTATTGCAGGGTGCATAGACAGTGTGAGTATTGCAGGGTGCATAGACAGTGTGATTATTGCCAGGTGCATAGACAGTGTGATTATTGTGGGGTGTATAGACAGTGTGCGTATTGTAGGGTTCATAGACAGTGTGAGTATTGCAGGGTGCATAGACAGTGTGCGTATTGTAGAGTGCATAGTCCATGAATCAGAAGATCATGGTGGACCAGGTGGCCGGTTGGTAAGGGTCACAGCATGGGAGAAGAAGCTGTTCAGGTTGCAGGAGGTTTTGGTTGTGATTGACCTGAACCGTTGGCCAGAGGGGAGTCTTTGGAAGAAGTGACGATCGTTGTGAAAGTGGTCGGTGATGATCTTTCCTGCATGCTTCCTTGTCCTGGAATCGTGAAGGTTTACGATGGAGGGCAGGTAGCAGTCGATGACCCTCTCAGCATTTCCACAATCCGTTGCAGTTTGCCCTTGGACCAGGCAGAGGCATTCCGAACCAGACAGTGATCGAGGAGATGAGGATGGACTCGATGATGGCTGTGTAGAGTGAGAGTTTGAATTTATTCAGCTGACGCAAGAAGTGCACCCTCTGTTGTGCCTTCTTGGTGACCACTGTGCTGTTGTCCTCCCACTTGAGGTTGTGGGAGATGATGGTCCCCAGGAATTTGAATGACACAGCCGTACTTACAGCTGAGCCGTTGATTTCAAGCCGTAGATTTTTTGTGACTGCACCAGGCCACCATCCTGTCAACCTCTCTCCGGTACATGGACTCGTCACCGTTGGAGATAAGGCCGACCAGGGTGGTGTCATCTGCGAACTTGAATTGCTTGACCGACGGGTTGGCGGCGGTGCATTTGTTGGATTAGAGTGAGCATAGAATAAGGGACAGAGAGTCCAAGAGAGGTATTCCCTGCTTCACGTATTGTGTCCTGTTGGACAGGAAGTTGTTGATTCACTGACAAATGGAGTCAGATAACTTCACACAAGTCTTTGGGTTGTCGAGGTGCTGAAGGATGTAGTGGAGATTCTTATTGACAGCGGCGTCCACAGACCTGTTGGCTCTGTAGGCGAACTGCAGTGGGTCGAGGAGGCTGTCAGTGAAGGTTTTGAGGTGGGATAGGATAAGGCTAAGGTTGGTGATCTAACTGCCACCTGTATTTATGGAACATTTGCTCAGGAGTATAATTCATTGGTGATCTCTCCGATGACCTGGATGAATTTCTGTGATCTTTCCTTAACCCATAGGAAGTCCCACCCAGTTGACTACTTCAAAATTGTGAGTCCTCAATGGTACTGCAAATGCTAAAACAAGCTTTGTGGCAAATTAGCCCTCTATCCAACTCTATGACTGAGATGTGTTTCCTGGTCACATGTTGATGATGTCATGACCCTGTGACACATGCAGGAGTCATGGGCGTCGGACCTGAGCCGCGTCAGAGAGTTCCTAATGGGCTACCTGAGGGGTGGAGCACAGACCGAACCTATGCTACAGCTAGATGAGGTAAGACGCATGCATTCACACACACACACACGCGGACATACACACCACTCTCTCTCTCTCCCTGGTCTGCTCATCCTCTAATGTTTTGTTCTCTGTTCAGTTCCTGACGTTCCTGTACTCCAAGGAGAACTCATTGTGTGACCCTCGACCTGCTGCTGTTGTCTCTGACGACATGAAGAGACCCCTGTCTCAGTACTGGATCTCCTCATCACACAACACGTAGGGTCACACCTCTATACCTCTACCTCTCTCTACCTCTCTCTACCTCTCTCTCGCTCTATGTATCTCTCTCAAATGACCAAATTCCATACTGCTCATTCAACCCTCTATGTAACACTCTATCTTTTCTCTTCCTTTCCTCCTCTCCTATCTTCCTCTTCTCTCCCTCCCTCTCCCTCATTCTCTCCCTCTCCCTTTCTCCCCCTTCTCTCTCAGGTATCTGACAGGTGATCAGTTCTCCAGTGAGTCATCTCTAGAGGCCTACGCTCGTTGCCTGAGGATGGGCTGTCGTTGCATAGAACGTAAGATACTTCATCTTCTTCAACTCCCTCTATCTCTCTTTCTCAATTCAATTCTTCTTCAACTCCCTCTATCTCTCTTTCTCAATTCAATTCTATTCTAAATGCTTTATTGCCATGATGAAAAAAAGTTGTATTGCCAAAGCAACACCACACAAGAATAAAGCATGCAGGAACATTCAAGGCAATTACTGATCAAATCTAACCTTGACCTTTGACCTTGCACTGTGTGTAAACATTGTTTCAGTTGATTGCTGGGATGGGCCCGATGACCTGCCAATCATCTACCATGGCCACACTCTCACCTCCAAGATCAAATTTCTGGACGTGCTGCACACCATCAAAGAGCATGCCTTTGTCACGTCAGAGTGAGTAGACACTCACTCACTCACTCACGCACTCACTCACTCACTCACTCACTCACTCACTCACTCACTCACTCACTCACTCACTCACTCTCACACTCACTCACTAACACTCACTCACTCAGATAACTCACTAACACTCACTCACTCACTCACACACTCACTCACTCACTCACTCACTCACTCACTCACTCACTCACTCACTCACTCACTCACTCACTCACTCACTCACTCACTCACTCACTCATTCACTCACTCACTCACTCACTCACTCACTCACTCACGCCCTCACGCACTCACTCACTCACTCACTCACTGTCTCTCTTTAACGTGTGTGTGTCTTACACGCGTGTTTGTATCTTTGTGTATCTGTAGGTACCCAGTGATTCTGTCCATAGAGGACCACTGTAGTGTGGTCCAACAAAGGAACATGGCTACTCACTTTAAGAAGGTGTTTGGAGATCTGCTGCTGACCAAACCAGTGGACGTGAATGCAGATGAGCTGCCCTCGCCCTACCAGCTACGCAGGAAGATACTCATCAAGGTGACTGAACAACCGAACGGTCAAACACACTGACCATAACATGACCATGCCAAGTCTGTTGGCTGTGTCTGAAATGGCTATAGGGCCTCTGGTCATAAGACTAGTATAGGGAATAGTATGCCATTTCAGACACAATACTGACCCAAAGTCAACCACTAGTCAACCTACTAAACTGTGTGTGTGTTTCAGCATAAGAAACTGGTGGAGGGCTCTCTGTATGAAGAGGTGACGTCAGCCAGCTACTCTGAGGCTGACATCAGTAACTCCCTCAGGAATGGCATTCTCTACCTGGAAGACCCCATAGACCACGTGAGTGTGTGTGTGTGAGAACATATGTGTATGCGACGTGTGTGCATACAGTAGGTATGTGTGTGTGTGTGATCATTTGTATGTTGGTTACTCATGTATGTGTGTGTGTGCGTGTGTGTGTGTGTGTGTGTGTGTGTGTGTGTGTGTGTGTGTGTGTGTGTGTGTGTGTGTGTGTGTGTGTGTGTGTGTGTGTGTGTGTGTGTGTGTGTGTGTGTGTGTGTGTGTGTGTTTCAGACATGGACTCCCCACTACTTTGTTCTGAGCAGTAATAAGATCTACTACTCAGAGGAGACTTCTCACTACCAGACTGCCGAGGAAGAGGAGGAGGAGGAGGAAGAGGAGGGGGGGAGGGGGAAAGAGGTGAGAGAGATGGTTACAAATGTGAGTGGAACAAACAATTCTTGCTCACACCTTATTTAACTGTCCTGTTTGGTCATATTTGGTAACAACATACTTTCTGTGACCTACTTGAAAGATTTCAACACACTCAATGACCTTCAATGCGAGGAAAGAAACCTAAATGTAATTGTTAGGTAATTACTATTTTACCACGTAATGTCTAACTACAGTACTTACTAGGTAAATAGCAGGATGTAGAATTAAGTGGAACGGAATGTTTTGTAATTTGCATTTCTAATCTCTCCCCCCCCCCCCTCTTTCCTCCCCCCTCTTTCCCCCCTCCCTCTCCCCCCCATCTAGGAGTGTAACAACAATGAGCAGCACTGTGCAGAGCGCTGGTTCCATGGGAAGCTGGGAGGGGGGCGGGATGGGAGACAGGTTGCCGAGAAACTGCTGCAGGAGTACTGTGAGGGCGGGGGCAAGGATGGGACCTTCCTGGTCCGAGAGAGTGAGACCTTCGTAGGAGACTACACTCTCTCCTTCTGGTCAGTCACCTATGTCTCTATGCTGGTCCTCTCTATGCTGGTCCTCTCTATGTCTCTATGCTAGTCCAATTTATGTCTCTATGCTGGTCCTCTCTATGTCTCTATGCTGGTCCTCTCTATGCTGGTCCTCTCTATGTCTCTATGCTAGTCCAATCTATGTCTCTATGCTGGTCCTCTCTATGTCTCTATGCTGGTCCTCTCTATGCTAGTCCAATCTATGTCTTTATGCTGGTCCTCTCTATGTCTCTATGCTAGTCCAATCTATGTCTCTATGCTGGTCCTCTCTATGTCTCTATGCTGGTCCTCTCTATGTCTCTATGCTGGTCCTCTCTATGCTAGTCCAATCTATGTATCTATGCTGGTCCTCTCTATGTCTCTATGCTGGTCATCTCTATTTTTCTATGCTGGTCCTCTCTATGCTGGTCCTCTCTGTGTTAGTCCTCTCTAGGTCTCTATGCTGGTCCTCTCTGTGCTGGTCCTCTCTATGTCTCTATGCTGGTCCTCTCTATGCTAGTCCAATCTATGTATCTATGCTGGTCCTCTCTATGTCTCTATGCTGGTCATCTCTATGTCTCTATGCTGGTCCTCTCTATGCTAGTCCAATCTATGTCTCTATGCTGGTCCTCTCTATGTCTCTATGCTGGTCCTCTCTATGTCTCTATGCTGGTCCTCTCTATGTATCTATGCTGGTCCTCTCTATGTTGGTCCTCTCTGTGCTGGTCCTCTCTATGTCTCTATGCTGGTCCTCTCTATGTCTCTATGCTGGTCCTCTCTATGTATCTATGCTGGTCCTCTCTATGTTGGTCTTCTCTATGTCTCTATGCTAGTCCAATCTATGTCTCTATGCTGGTCATCTCTATGTCTCTATGCTGGTCCTCTCTATGCTAGTCCAATCTATGTCTCTATGCTGGTCCTCTCTATCTCTCTATGTCTCTATGCTAGTCCAATCTATGTCTCTATGCTAGTCCTCTCTATGCTAGTCCAATCTATGTCTCTATGCTAGCCCAATCTATGTCTCTATGCTGGTCCTCTCTATGTCTCTATGCTGGTCCTCTCTATGCTAGTCCAATCTATGTCTCTATGCTGGTCCTCTCTATGTCTCTATGCTGGTCCTCTCTATGTTGGTCTTCTCTATGTCTCTATGCTAGTCCAATCTATGTCTCTATGCTGGTCATCTCTATGTCTCTATGCTGGTCCTCTCTATGCTAGTCCAATCTATGTCTCTATGCTGGTCCTCTCTATCTCTCTATGTCTCTATGCTAGTCCAATCTATGTCTCTATGCTGGTCCTCTCTATGCTAGTCCAATCTATGTCTCTATGCTGGTCCTCTCTATGTCTCTATGCTGGTCCTCTCTATGCTAGTCCAATCTATGTCTCTATGCTGGTCCTCTCTATGTCTCTATGCTGGTCCTCTCTATGTCTCTATGCTGGTCCTCTCTATGTATCTATGCTGGTCCTCTCTATGCTAGTCCAATCTATGTCTCTATGCTGGTCCTCTCTATGTCTCTATGCTGGTCCTCTCTATATTTCTATGCTGGTCCTCTCTATGCTGGTCCTCTCTGTGTTGGTCCTCTCTAGGTCTCTATGCTGGTCCTCTCTGTGCTGGTCCTCTCTATGTCTCTATGCTGGTCCTCTCTATGTCTCTATGCTGGTCCTCTCTATGCTCAAAACTTGAGACGTCTGTGGCATTGTTTTGTGTGACAAAATAGTATATTTTAGAGTGGCCTTTTATTGTCCCCAGCACAAGGTGCACCTGTGTAATGATCATGCTGTTTAATCAGCTTCTTGATATGCCACACCTGTCAGGTGGATGGATTATCTTGGTAAATGAGAAATGCTCACTAACAGGGATGTAAACAAATGTGTGCACACAAGTTGAGAGAAATAAGCTGTTTATGTGTATGGAACATTTCTGGGATATTTTATTTCAGCTGAATCATGGGACCAACACTTTACATGTTGTGTTTATATTTTTGTTCAGTATAGTGCACTCAATACAGTAGGGAGTAGGGTGCCATTTGGAACCTTGTAGGTCCCCAGGATATGATGTTATGTGTGGGCCCTTCCATCTTGATTGACACCTGTGGACCCTCCCCTCCAGGCGATCTGGGCGTGTGCAGCACTGTAGGATCCACTCCCGCCAGGAGTCTGGCTCCACCCGCTACTACCTGACTGACAACTTGGTGTTTGACAGCCTGTATAGACTCATCTGCCACTACAGAGACACACCCCTACGCTGCAACGAGTTTGAGATGAGGCTGGGCAGCCCTGTACCACAGCCCAACGCACACGAAAGCAGAGAGTAAGAGGGGAGGGGGGTTGGGGTGTGTGTGTGTGGGAGAGAGCGAGAGAGAGAAAGTTAATATTTTAGTAACACACATGTTGTGTTCCCCATGTTCACACACACACACACCAGTGGAGGCTGCTGAGGGGAGGACAGCTTATAGTAATGGCTGGAACGGTGAATGGAATGACATCAAACATATAGAAACCATGTGTTTGATGTTGTTGATATCTTTCCACCTATTCCGCTCCAGTCATTACCACGAGCCCGTCCTCCCCAATTAAGGTGCCACCACCCTCCTGTGACACACACACGTCCTCATACACACACACGCGTCCTCATACATAACACTTTCCTACACACATACGTCCTCATACACACAGACACGTCAGTACTCTGTGTTATGTTGTGTTTAGGTGGTTCCACTCCAGTCTGTCTCGTGTCCAGGCTGAACACATGTTGATGAGGGTACCCAGAGACGGGGCCTACCTGCTCCGCAAACGCAGCGACATCAACTCCTACGCCATCTCCTTCAGGTAACACACACACACATAAACAAACACACACATAGAAAAACAAAGACTTTTCAATTATATTCAAATTAAATTAAATATGCTTTGTAGACAACAATGAAATGCTTACTTACTGGTCCTTTTCCAAAAATGCTAAAACAGACGCAGTGAATAACAAATAAAAAAAAAGAGATTAAAAATAACATGGCTAAATACAGGAAGTAGAAAATAACATGGCTATATACAGGCAGTACCAGTACCGAGTTGATGTGCAGGGGTACAAGGTATTTGAGGTAGATACAGTACCAGTCAAAAGTTTGGGCACACCTACTGGAATCATGTAGTAACCAAAAAAGTGTTCAACAAATCAAAATATATTTTATATTTGAGATTCTTCAAAGTAGCCACCCTTTGCCTTGATGACAGGTTTGCACACTCTTGGCATTCTCTCAACCAGCTTCACCTGAAATGCTTTTCCAACAGTCTTGAAGGAGTTCCCACATATGTTGAGCACCTGTTGGCTCCTTTTCCTTCACTCTGCGGTCCAACTCATCCCAAACCATCTCAATGGGTCAATTGGTCAAATAGTCTTACACAGCCTGGAGGTGTGTTGGGTCATTGTCCTGTTGAAAAACAAATGATAGTCCCAGTAAGTGCAAACCAGATGGGATGGCGTATCGCCGCATAATGCTGTGGTAGCCATCCTGGTTAAGTGTGCCTTGAATTTGAAATAAATCACAGACAGTGTCACCAGCAAAGCACCCCCACATCATCACATCTCCTCCTCCATGTTTCATGGTGGGAACCACACATGCGGAGATAATCGGTTCACCTACTCTGTGTCTCACAAAGACACGGCAGTTGGAACCAAAAATCTCAAATTTGGACTCATCAAACCAAAGGACAGATTTCCACTGGTCTAATGTCCATTGCTTCTGTTTCTTGGTCCAAGCAAGTCTCTTCTTCTCATTGGTGTCATTTAGTAGTGGTGTCTTTGCAGCAATTCGACCATGAAAGCCTGATTCATGCAGTCTCCTCTGAACAGTTGATGTCTGTTACTTGAACTCTGTGAAGCATTTATTTGGGCTGCAATTTCTGAGGCTGGTAACTCTAATGAACGTATCCTCTGCAGCAGAGGTAACTCTGGGTCTTCCTTTCCTGTGGCGTTCCTCATGAGAGCCAGTCTCATCATAGCGCTTGATGGTTTTTGCGACTGCACTTGAAGAAAATGTAGAAGTTCTTGAATTTCTCCAGATTTACTGACCTTAATGTCTTAAAGTAATGATGGACTGTAATTTCTCTTTGCATATTTGAGCTGGTCTTGCCATAATATGAACTTGGTAATTTACCAAATAGGGCTGTCTTCTGTATACCACCCCTAACTTGTCACAACACAACTGATTGGCTCAAATGCATTAAGAAGGAAATTAACATATTTTCTTTTTTACACAAATTCACTTTTAACAGCTGTTAATTGAAATGCATTCCAGGTGACTACCTCATGAAGCTGGTTGAGAGAATGCAAAGCTGTCATCATGGCAAAGGGTGGCTACTTTGAAGAATCTCAAATATAAAATATATTTAGATTTGTTGAACACATTTTGTGTTATTTCATATGTTTGATGTCTTCACTATTATTCTACAATGTAGAAAATAGTACAAATTAAGAGAAGCCCTTGAATCAGTAGGTGTGTCCAAACTTTTGACTGGTGCTGTATGTACTGTACATTTAGGTAGTGTATAGCAGCATCATATGTGGTGATTGTGAAAGTGTGTGTGCAGGGCGTCGGTATGCATGTGTGTGCATGTTATCTGTGTGTGGGCGTATGTTGTGTGTGTGAATGTGTGTGTTGGGGTGTAAGTATGTGTGAGTGTGTGTCTTTCATCACATTCCCAGTGGGTCAGAAGTTTGCATACACTCAATTAGTATTTGGTAGCATTGCCTTTAAATTGTTTAACTTGGGTCAAACATTTCAGGTAGCCCTCCACAAGCTTCCCACAATAAGTTGGGTGAATTTTGGCCCATTCCTCCTGACAGAGCTGGTGTAACTGGGTCAGGTTTGTAGGCCTCCTTGCTCACACACGCTTTTTCAGTTCTGTCCACAAATTGTCTATACGATTGAGGTCAGGGCTTTGTGATGGCCACTCCAATACCTTGACTTTGCTGTCCTTAGGCCATTTTGCCACAACTTTGGAAGTATGCTTGGGGTCATTGTCCATTTGGAAGACCCATTTGCTTCAGGCGTTTGGAAATTGCTCCCAAGGATGAACCAGACTTGTGGAGGTCTCTAATTATTTTCTGAGGTCTTGGCTGATTTCTTTTGATTTTCCCATGATGTCAAACAAAAAGGCACTAAGTTTGAAGGTAGGCCTTGAAATACATCCACAGTACACCTCCAATTGACTCAAATTATGTCAATTAGGCTATCAGAAGCTTCTAAAGCCATGACATCATTTTCTGGAATTTTCCAAGCTGTTTAAAGGCACGACTTAGTGTATGTAAACTTCTGACCCACTGGAATTGTGATACAGTGAATTATAAGTGAAATAATCTGTCTGTAAACAATTGTTGGAAAAATGACTTGTGTCATGCACAAAGTAGATGTCCTAACCGACTTGCCAAAACTATAGTTTGTTAACAAGAAATTTGTGGAGTGGTTGAAAAATTAGTTTTAATGTTTCCAACCTAAGTGTATGTAAACTTCCGACTTCAACTGTAGCAGTATTCTTTAGCAGTCTCATGGCTTGGGGGTTGAAGCTGTTCAGTGTCCTGTTGAATCCAGACTTGGTTCACTGGTACAGCATGCCATGCGGTAGCAGAGAGAAAAGTTTGTGGCTTGGGTGGCTGAAGTAATTGACAATTGTTTGGGACTTCCTCTGACACTGCCTGGTATAGAGGTCCTGGATGGCAGGGAGCTCGGTCCCAGTGATGTACTGGGCCAGACGCACTTCCATTTGTGGTGCTTTGCGGTCGAATGCCAGCAGTTGCCATACCAAGCGGTGATGCAGCCAGTCAAGATGCTCTCAACGGTGTAGCTGTAGAACGTTTTGAGGATCTGAGGGCCCATGCCAAACCTTTTATTTTACACTACACTATACATCTCTGACCTTCCACCCCATCTCTCTCTCCCTCTCCCTGTCCACTCTCCCCTCTCTCTCTCTCTCTCTCTCTCTCTCTCTCTCTCTCTCTCTCTCTCTCTCTCTCTCCCCATTGCTTTCCCCCTTCTCTCTCTGTCAACTCCCCTCTCTCACTTTCTCTCTGTCAACTCCCCTCTCCCCTCCGCCTCCTCACTCTCTCTCTATTGCACCCCCTCTGTCCCCCTCCTTCTCCCCTCCCCCTTTCTCTCCCTCTCCCTGTCCACTCTCCCCTCTCTCCCTGTCTCCCCCTCCCTTTCCCCCTTCTCTCCCAGTAGGGCGGAGGGTAAGATCAAACACTGTCGTATCCAGCAGGAGGGCCGTATGTTCATGTTGGGTAGCTCAGCAGAGTTCGAGAGTCTGGTTGACTTGGTCAGCTACTATGAGAAACACCCCCTGTACCGCAAAATGAGGCTGCGCTACCCCATCAACGAAGACACACTGGACCGCATGGGCACCACGGTAACACACACACACACACAGCTTGAATGTGTGTATTTTCAGATCTGATCTATTATACACTGCTCAAAAAAATAAAGGGAACACTAAAATAACACATCCTAGATCTGAATGAATTAAATATTCTTATTAAATACTTTTTTCTTTACATAGTTGAATGTGCTGACAACAAAATCACACAAAAATTATCAATGGAAATCAAATTTATCAACCCATGGATGTCTGGATTTGGAGTCACACTCAAAATTAAAGTGGAAAACCACACTACAGGCTGATCCAACTTTGATGTAATGTCCTTAAAACAAGTCAAAATGAGGCTCAGTAGTGTGTGTGGCCTCCACGTGCCTGTATGACCTCCCTACAACGCCTGGGCATGCTCCTGATGAGGTGGCGGATGGTCTCCTGAGGGATCTCCTCCCAGACCTGGACTAAAGCATGATGTCCCAGATGTGCTCAATTGGATTCAGGTCTGGGGAACGGGCGGGCCAGTCCATAGCATCAATGCCTTCCTCTTGCAGGAACTGCTGACACACTCCAGCCACATGAGGTCTAGCATTGTCTTGCATTAGGAGGAACCCAGGGCCAACCGCACCAGCATATGGTCTCACAAGGGGTCTGAGGATCTCATCTCGGTACCTAATGGCAGTCAGGCTACCTCTGGCGAGCACATGGAGGGCTGTGCGGCCCCCCAAAGAAATGCCACCCCACAGCATGACTGACCCACCGCCAAACCGGTCATGCTGGAGGATGTTGCAGGCAGCAGAACGTTCTCCACGGCATCTCCAGACTCTGTCACGTCTGTCACATGTGCTCAGTGTGAACCTGCTTTCACTTGTGAAGAGCACAGGGCGCCAGTGGCGAATTTGCCAATCTTGGTGTTCTCTGGCAAATGCCAAACGTCCTGCACGGTGTTGGGCTGTAAGCACAACCCCCACCTGTGGACGTCGGGCCCTCATACCACCCTCATGGAGTCAATTTCTGACCGTTTGAGCAGATACATGCACATTTGTGGCCTGCTGGAGGTCATTTTGCAGGGCTCTGGCAGTGCTCCTCCTGCTCCTCCTTGCACAAAGGTGGAGGTAGCGGTCCTGCTGCTGGGTTGTTGCCCTCCTACGGCCTCCTCCACGTCTCCTGATGTACTGGCCTGTCTCCTGGTAGCGCCTCCATGCTCTGGACACTACGCTGACAGACACAGCAAACCTTCTTGCCACAGCTCGCATTGATGTGCCATCCTGAATGAGCTGCACTACCTGAGCCACTTGTGTGGGTTGTAGACTCCATCTCATGCTACCACTAGACTGAAAGCACCGCCAGCATTCAAAAGTGACCAAAACATCAGCCAGGAAGCATAGGAACTGAGAAGTGGTCTGTGGTCACCACCTGCAGAACCACTCCTTTATTCGGGGTGTCTTGCTAATTGCCTATAATTTCCACCTGTTGTCTATTCCATTTGCACAACAGCATGTGAAATTTATTGTCAATCAGTGTTGCTTCCTAAGTGGACAGTTTGATTTCACAGAAGTGTGATTGACTTGGAGTTACATTGTGTTGTTTAAGTGTTCCCTTTATTTTTTTGAGCAGTGTATTATTACGTATCCCTACTGTATATCTCTCTCTATTCAGGAGCTAGACTATGGAGCGTTGTATGAAGTCAGGACCCCACATTTCTACGTCGAGGCCAACAAGATGCCCACGGCTCGGGTAAGTGAAATATTATATTCTCTGTGTGTGTGTGTGTGTGTGTGTGTGTGAGTAAACTGACATTCGTAGGTTTGGGCATGCCTGTGTCTGGTGTGTGCCAATGACATATTTTATAATTTGGGCAGTAGCGGAAAGGTTGTGGTCATTGATATTGAAGTTGTGGTCATTAATGTTTGACTTGTGGTCTTCAGCAGTTGGTTATGTTGTGGTACTGTAAAGGTCTTCTCGGGTCCAAACAGGATCCCAATATGCTTAAATATTTTATTTTAATTTAAAGAACCGTTCCGAACAGACCCGAGGACAACTAAACCCGTTCTGTATAGACCTCGTCGGATCCAGATCCAGTCCGATCCGATCCAAGTGATGCAAGCAGCAGAAAAGTCATTTTTTAAGCTACTTTATTAACCAGAGCTGAAAAAACGTGACAGGAGGGAGAGAGGTGTCGCTCTAGCATGTGGGAGAGGGGCCGTACTGTGAGCGAGTGACACAGGGAGCAGGGAGGAAGAGAGATGAGAGACAGCAACCAACCAACAAGCCAACTCACACTGTAGTAGACTAATAGCTGCCATAGCTAGGTTATTTATCATCAAATATTATGACGTAGTACCTGTCTTGATTGCATTAAACCGGGAGAAGTTAGTTAAGCTAGCTAACATTAGCTAGCTAGGCTAATTGAGGCTGCAGTGCATGCACTTTTTCTTCCTAAAAATCAATCAATCAAATTTATTTATAAAGCCCTTCTTACATCAGCTGATGTCACAATGTGCTGTACAGAAACCCAGCCTAAAACCCCAAACAGCAAGCAATGCAGGTGTAGAAGCACGGTGGCTAGGAAAAACTCCCTAGAAAGGCCAGAACCTAAGAAGAAACTTAGAGAGGAACCAGGCTATGAGGGGTGGCCAGTCCTCTTCCGGCTGTGCTGGGTGGAGATTATAATAGAACATGGCCAATATGTTCAAATGTTCATAGATGACCAGCAGGGTCAAATAATAATAATCACAGTGGTTGTAGAGGGTGCAACAGGTCAGCACCTCAGGAGTAAATGTCAGTTGGCTTTTCATAGCCGATCATTCAGAGTATCTCTACCGCTCTTGCTGTCTCTAGAGAGTTGAAGACAGCAGATCTGGGACAAGGTAGCACGTCCGGTGAACAGGTTAGGGTTCCATAGCCGCAGGCAGAACAGTTGAAACTGGAGCAGCAGCACGACCAGGTGGACTGGGGACAGCAAGGAGTCATCAGGCCAGGTAGTCCTGAGGCATGGTCCTAGGGCTCAGGTCCCCCGAGAGAAAGAAAGAAAGAGAAAAAGAGAGACAATTAGAGAGAGCATACTTACTGTACATTCACACAGAACACCGGATAAAACAGGAGAAATAGTCCAGATATAACAGACTGACCCTAGACTATTGCAGCATAAATATTGTAGGCTGAGACAGGAGGGACCGGGAGACACTGTGGCCCCATCCGACAATACTCCCGGACAGGGCCAAACAGGCAGGATATAACCCCACCCATTTTGCTAAAGCACAGCCCCTATACCACTAGAGGGATATCTTCAACCACCAACTTACTATCCTGAGACAAGGCCGAGTATAGCCCACAAAGATCTCCCCCACGGCACGAACCCAAGGGGGGGCGCCAACCCGGACAGGAAGATCACGTCAGTAACTCAACCCACTCAAGTGAAGCACCCCTCCTAAGGACGGCATGGAAGAGCACCAGTAAGCCAGTGACTCAGCCCCTGTAATAGGGTTTGAGGCAGAGAATCCCAGTGGAGAGAGGGGAACCGGCCAGACAGAGACAGCAAGGGCGGCTCGTTACTCCAGTGCCTTTCCGTTCACCTTCACACTCCTGGGCCAGACTACACTCAATCATAGGACCTACTGAAGAGATGAGTCTTCAATAAAGACTTAACGATCGAGACCGAGTCTGCGTCTCCCACATGGATAGGCAGACCATTTCATAAAAATGGAGCTCTATAGAAGAAAGCCCTACCTCCAGCTGTTTGCTGAAAAATTCTAGGGACAATAAGGAGGCCTGCGTCTTGTGACCGTAGCGTACGTGTAGGTATGTACGGCAGGACCAAATCTGAAAGACAGGTAGGAGCAAACCCATGTAATGCTTTGTAGGTTAGCATTATACCTTGAAATCAGCCCTAGCCTTAACAGGAAGCCAGTGTAGAGAGGCTAGCACTGGGGTAATATGATCAAATGTTTTGGTTCTAGTCAAGATTCTAGCAGCCTTGTTTAGCACTAACTGAAGTTTATTTAGTGCTTTATCCGATTAGCCGGAAATTTGAGCATTGCAGTAGTCTAACCTAGAAGTGATGAAAGCATGGATCCATTTTTCTGCATCATTTTTGGGTAGAAAGTTTCAGATTTTTGCAATGTTACGTAGATGGAAAAAATCTGTCCTTGAAACAGTCTTGATATGTTCGTCAAAAGAGAGATGAGGGTCCAGAGTAACGCCGAGGTCCTTCACAATTTTATTTGAGACGACTGTACAACCATCAAGATTAATTGTCAGATTCAACAGAAGATCTCTTTGTTTCTTGGAACCTAGAACTAGCATCTCTGTTTTGTCCAAGTTTAATAGTAAAACATTTGCCACCATCCACTTCCTTATGTCTGAAACATAGGCTTCCAGGGAGGGCAATTTTGGGGCTTCGCCATGTTTCATCAAAATATACAGCTGTGTGTTGTCCGCATAGCAGTGAAAGTTAACATTATGTTTCCGAATGACATCACCAGAGGGACAATATATAGTGAAAACAATAGTGGTCCTAAAACGGAGCCTTGAGGGAACACCGAAATTTATCAGAGGACAGAGGACAAATCATCCACAGAAACAAACTGATATTTTTTCGTCAGATAAGATCTGAACCAGGCTAGAACTTGTCTGTGTAGACCAATTTGGGTTTCCAAATGAAGCATTTCTTATACATTGTTTGTCTTCAGGAAGGCAGTGAGTTTCTGCGCAACAGCTTTTTAAACATTTCTTGGGAGGAATGGGAGATTCGATATAGGCCGATAGTTGTTTTATATTTTCTGGGTCAAGGTTTGGCTTTTTCAAGAGAGGCTTTATTACTGCCACTTTTAGTGAGTTTGGTACACATCCGGTGGATAGAGAGCCGTTTATTATGTTCAACATAGGAGGGCCAAGCACAGGAAGCAGCTCTTTCAGTAGTTTAGTTGGAATAGGGTCCAGTATGCAGCTTGAAGTTTTATAGTCTTAAAAATGAGTCTCCCTTGATCCTAGGTCCTGGCAGTGTTGTGCAGACTCAGGACAACTGAGCTTTGGAGGAATACACAGATTTAAAAATGAGTCCATCATTTGCTTTCTAATGATCATGATCTTTTCGTCAAAGAAGTTCATGAATTTATCACTGCTGAAGTGAAAGCCATCCTCTCTTGGGGAATGCTGCTTTTTAGTTAGCTTTGCGACAGTATCAAAAATAACTTTTGGATTGTTCTTATTTTCCTCAATTAAGTTGAAAAATAGGATTATCGAGCAGCAGTGAGGGCTCTTCGATACTGCACGGTACTGTCTTTCCAAGCTAGTCGGAAGACTTCCAGTTTGGTGTAGCTCCATTTCCGTTCCAATTTTCTGGAAGCTTGCTTCAGAGCTCGGGTATTTTCTGTATACCAGGGAGCTAGTTTCTTATTTTTTTTATTTTTTTTATTTCACCTTTACTTAACCAGGTAGGCCAGTTGAGAACAAGTTCTCATTTACAACTGCGACCTGGCCAAGATAAAGCAAAGCAGTGCGACACAAACACAGAGTTACACATGGGATAAACAAATGTACAGTCAATAACACAATAGAAAAATCTATATACAGTGTGTGCAAATGTAGTAAGATTAGGGAGGTAATAAATAGGCCATAGTGGCGAAATAATTACAATTTAGCAATTAAACACTGGAGTGATAGATGTGCAGAAGATGAATGTGCAAGTAGAGATACTGGGGTGCAAAGGAGCTAAAAATAACAATATGACAAATGTTTTTTGTTTTTAGTGGTGCGACTGCATCTAGGGTATTACGCAAGGTTAAATTGAGTTCCTCAGTTAGGTGGTTAACTGATTTTTGTACTCTGACATCCTTGGGTAGGTGGAGGGAGTCTGGAAGGGCATCTAGGAATCTCTGGGTTGTCCGAGAATTTCTAGCACGACTTTTGATGGTCCTTGGTTGGGGTCGGAGCAGATTATTTGTTGCGATTGCAAACGTAATGAAAGGGTGTTCCGACTATCCAGGATTATGAGGGAAAACATTAAGATCCACAAAATGTATTCCACGGGACAAAACTAGGTCCAGAGTATGACTGCGGCAGTGAGTAGGTCCGGAGACATGTTGGACAAAACCCACTGAGTCGATGATGGCTCCAAAGCCTTTTGGAGTGGGTCTGTGGGCTTTTCCATGTGAATATTAAAGTCACCAAAAATATTATCTGCCATGACTACAAGGTCCGATAGGAATTCAGGGAACTCAGTGAGGAACGCAGAATACGGCCCAGGAGGCCTGTAAACAGTAGCTATAAAAAGTAATTGAGTTGGCTGCATAGATTTCATGACTAGCAGCTCAAAAGATGAAAACGCAGCTGTTTTTTTTGTAAATTGAAATTTGCTATCGTAAATGTTAGCAACACCTCCGCCTTTGCGGGATGCACGGGGGATATGGTCACTAGTGTAACAAGGGGGTGAGGCCTCATTTAACACAGTAAATTCATCAGGCTTAAGCCATGTTTCAGTCAGGCCAAACACATCAAGATTATGATCATTGATTAGTTCATTGACTATAACTGCCATTAAGTAGCCCTATTTTGAGATGTGAGATATCACGATCTCTTTCAATAATGACAGGAATGGAGGAGGTCTTTTTTCCATTGAGATTGCCAAGGTTAACACCTCCATGTTTAGTTTTTCCCAACCTAGATCGAGGCACAGACACGGTCTCAATGGGGATAGCTGAGCTGACTACACTGACTGTGCTAGTGGCAGACTCCACTAAGCTGGCAGGCCTGCACCCTATATCATTGTGGAGCTAGGGGAGTTAGAGCCCTGTCTATGTTCGTAGATAAGATTAGAGCACCCCTCCAGCTAGGATGGAGTCCGTCACTCCTCAGCAGGCCAGGCTTGGTCCTGTTTGTGGGTGAGTCCCAGAAAGAGGGCCAATTATCTACAAATTCTATCTTTTGGGATGGGCAGAAAACAGTTTTCAACCAGCGATTCAGTTGTGAGACTCTGCTGTAGAGCTCATCACTCCCCCTAACTGGGAAGGTGCCAGAGACAATTACTCAATGCCGACACATCTTTCTAGCTGATTTACACGCTGAGGCTATGTTGCACTTGGTGACCTCTGATTGTTTCATCCTAACATCGTTGTCGCTGACGTGGATAACAATATCCCTATACTCTCTACACTCGCCAGTTTTAGCCTCAGCCAGCACCATCTTCAGATTGATTAGCCTTAACATCGGTAGCCCTGCCCCCTGGTGAACAGTGTGGATGATTCGTTTTAAGTCTAATACTGCGGGTAATGGAGTCACCAATGACTAGGGTTTTCAATTTGTCAGAGCTAATGGTGGGAGGCTTCGGCATCTCAGACCCTGTAACGGGAGGAGTAGAGACCAGAGAAGGCTCGGCCTCTGACTTCGACCCGTTGCTTAATTGGGAGAACCGGTTGAAAGTTTCTGTCGGCTGAATGAGGTTGAGCATTGAGCATGGTTGAGCATTCCTACAGCATTTCCTTCCAGAAGCCATGAGAAAGTTGTCCGGCTGCGGGGACTGTGCGAGGGGATTTATACTACTATCTGTACTTACTGGTGGCACAGACGCTGTTTCATCCTTTCATACACTGAAATTACCCTTGCCTAACGATTGCGTCTGAAGCTGGGCTTGCAGCACAGCTATCCTCGCCGTAAGGCGATCGTTCTCCTGTATATTATGAGTATAGCGACTGCAATTAGAAGGCATAATGTTAATGTTATTACTTAGCTTCGGCTGGTGGAGGTCCTGACGAACCATGTCCGGGGTGAAAAAGTTGAGCGAGGCAAAATATAAAAATATATAACGGTAATTAAAAAGTAAAAACCGTAAAGTTGGCAGATAGCAAAGTAAGGTTAGCAACAAAACGCACAGCAGCACATTAACAAGTCTACAAGTTGTGACCAATAACTCCATTCAGAATATAAAGTAGCAGCCTAGCTGTTGGCTCTTGGTGGTTGTAGCCCGTCCTTCTCCTTTAACTTTTAATTCCATCATTTTAATTCCACCTTCCATTGATTAGACATCTCCTAACTTTTGCCACACAGAGGCTCTATCACTGTAACCTACTGCCGCTTTGATGACTTTTGATTGGCCATCAACAACAACAAGCTACACACGCCACTCTTGTGAAAAGCAAAAGCAGCAGCATAAATATGTCCGAGACCCGTGACAATCATATCAGATCCGACCCAGAACCGTGACATTATTTAGAATTCTGGATCAGGACCCACTTGGGTCCCGGATCGTGTCTCGGGTATTCGTGTACAGGTGGATCCATGAAGACCTCTAGTGTACGGTCAAGGCCCTGTATGATTTAGTGTTTGTGTTGTGGTCTTGTGTTGCAGTGTACGGTCAAGGCCCTGTATGACTACAGAGCCCAGAGGGACGACGAGCTGTGTTTCCCCAAACAGGCCCTCATCCTCAGCGTGGACAAGCAGGAAGGAGGCTGGTGAGTGGAACAGGGTTTTCATATCTCCATGGCACTTAATGATTACTCAATGTCATTGATTGGCTAAAGAGTGCACATTGGTCACCCCGGTTACGTTTCTGCATGGATGAAAACCAATGTGGGTTGATGAATGGAGTTGATAATATAATATTTCTCTGAGTTGTCTTTAAATCGTGGATTTCCCTCCACCGGCCCCTAGGTGGCGAGGTGATTACGGAGGGAAGAAGCAGCTGTGGTTTCCTGCCAACTACGTAGACGAAGTCCCCAACTCACCCGCCCGCGAGACAGGAGACGAGGCAGTACGTTATAGTATAGGCAAACATAGGCCATACATAGACTTGTTCATGCATTCATGATACACACACACACCTTCTACAGCAGTTAGAGGGGAATGAAGCTAACTTCATGTCCTGACTTCCTGCTTCCTGTGTCTTTGACTTCCTGTTTCTTGGTCCAGTCTACAGAGAGCAGTCCACTAGGAACATTTCTCAAGGGCTTCATTGATGTGCCCACCTGCCACGTAGGTGAGTCTGTGTGTAACTGATGTGCCAACCTGCCACGTAGGTCAGTCTGTGTGTAACTGATGTGCCAACCTGCCACGTAGGTCAGTCTGTGTGTAACTGATGTGCCAACCTGCCACGTAGGTCAGTCTGTGTGTAACGGATGTGCCAACCTGCCACGTAGGTCAGTCTGTGTGTAACTGATGTGCCAACCTGCCACGTAGGTCAGTCTGTGTGTAACTGATGTGCCAACCTGCCACGTAGGACAGTCTGTGTGTAACTGATGTGCCAACCTGCCACGTAGGTCAGTCTGTGTGTAACTGATGTGCCAACCTGCCACGTAGGTCAGTCTGTGTGTAACTGATGTGCCAACCTGCCACGTAGGTCAGTCTGTGTGTAACTGATGTGCCAACCTGCCACGTAGGTCAGTCTGTATGTAACTGATGTGCCAACTCGCCACGTAGGTCAGTCTGTATGTAACTGATGTGCCAACTCGCCACGTAGGTCAGTCTGTGTGTAACTGATGAGCCAACCTGCCACGTAGGTGCGGCCCAGTGAGTGGTAGCGGTCTGTATGTTTAACCCCCTATTGGGTAGTTTTACAGAGTTAAGCAGTGGTGGAAAAAGTACTAAATTGTCATACTTGAGTAAAAGTAAAGATACCTTAATAGAAAATGACTGAAGTAAAAGTGAAAGTCGCCAAGTAAAATATTACTTGAGTAAAAGTCTAAAAGTATTTGGTTTTAAATATACGTAAGTTTCAAAAGTAAATGCAATTGCTAAAATGTACTTAATTATCAAAAGTAAAAGTTTAAACCATTTCAAATGACTTATATTAAGAAAACCAGACGGCACAATTTAAGTTTTTTTTAAATTGACAGATAGCCAGGGGCACACTCCAACACTCAGACATAATTTACAGACGAAGCATTTGTGTTTAGTGAGTCCGCCAGATCAGAGGCAGTAGGGATGTAGGGATGACCAGGGATGTTCTCTTGATTTTCCTGTCAAAATGTAACAAAAACGTTTGGGTGTTAGGGAAAATGTATGGAGTACAAAGTACATTATTTTCTTTAGGAATGTAGTGAAATTAAAGTAAAAGTTTAGACACACCTACTCATTCAAGGGTTTTTCTTTATTTTTTACTATTTTCTACATTGTAGAATAATAGTGAAGACATCAAAACTATGAAATAATACACATGGAGTCATGTAGTAACCAAAAAGTGTTAAACAAATCAAAATATATTTTAGATTTTAGATTCTTCAAAGTAGCCACCTTTTGCCTTGATGACAGCTTTGCACACTTTTGGCATTCTCTCAAGCAACTTCATGAGGAATGCTTTTCCAACAGTCTTGAAGGAGTTCCCACATATGCTGAGCACTTATAGGCTGCTTTTCCTTTACTCTGCGGTCCAACTCATCCCAAACCATCTCAATTGGGTTGTGGTCGGGTGATTGTGGAGGCCAGGTCATCTGATGTAGCATTCCATCACTCTCCTTATTGGTCAAATAGCCTTTACACAGCCTGAAAGTGTGTTTTGGGTCGTTTTGGGTCCTGTGGAAAAACAAACGATAGTCCCACTGAGCGCAAACCAGATGGGATGGCGTATCGCTGCAGAATACTGTGGTAGCCATGCTGGTTAAGTGTGCCTTGAATTCTAAATAAATCACAGACAGTGTCACCAGCAAAGCACCCCCACAACATCATACCTCCTCCTCCATGCTTCACGGTGGGAACCACACATGCGGAGATCATCCGTTCACCTACTCTGCTTCTCACAAAGACACGGCGGATGGAGCCAAAAATTTCACATTTGGACTCATCAAACCAAAGGACAGATTTCCACCAGTCTAATGTCCATTTCTCGTGTTTCTTGTCCCAAGCACGTCTCTTCTTATTGGTGTCTTTTAGTAGTGGTTTCTTTGCAGCAATTTGACCATGAAGGCCTGATTCACACAGTCTCTTCTAAACAGTTGATGTTGAGATGTGTCTGTTATTTGAAAATTGTGAAACATATATTTGGGCTGCAATCTGAGGTGCTGTTAACTCTAATGAACTTATCCTCTGCAGCAGAGGTAACTCTGGGTCTTCCTTTCCTGTGGTGGTCCTCATGAGAGGCAGTTTCTTCATAGCACTTGATGGGTTTTGCGACTGCACTTGAAGAAACTTTAAAGTTCTTGGCATTTTCCAAATTGACTGACCTTCATGTCTTAAAATCATGATGGACTGTCATTTCTCTTTGCTTATTTGAGCTGTTCTTGCCATAATATGGACTTGATCTTTTACCAAATAGGGCTGTCTTCTGTATACCACCCCTACCTTGTCACAACACAACTGATTGGCTCAAATGCATTAAGAGGGAAAGAAATTCCACAAATTAACTTTTAACAGCTGTTAATTGAAATGCATTCCAGGTGACTACCTCATTAAGCTGGTTGAGAGAATGCCAAGAGTGTGCAAAGCTGTCATCAAGGCAAAGGGTGGCTACTTTGAAGAATCTCAAATATAAAATACATTTTGATTTGTTTGACACTTGTTTGGTTTCTACATGATTTTGTGTGTTATTTCATAGTTTTGATGTCTTCACTATTATTCTGCAATGCTGAAAAAAATAAATATATTTTAAACCCTTGAATGAGTAGGTGTGTCCAAACTTTTGACTGGTACTGTAAATAGTAAAGTACAGATACCCCAAAAACTATTTAACTAGTACTTTAAAGTATTTTTACTTGAGTACTTTACACCACTAGAAATAAGAGTGTGTGTATGTGTAACTCCCTCTCTCTCTCTTTCTCCATCTCTTCCTCTCTCCATATCTCTCTGTAGTGGTTCAGAAGGATGGGAAGAGTTCCAGGCCATATGTGTTCACCGTCCACTCCCAGCAGATGTCAATTCACCCTGGCCAGCCACTGGACATTGCTTCAGACACCCTGGAGGACCTGACTGGTTGGGTGGGGAAGATCAGAGAGGCCACACAGAACGCAGATGCACGGGTTAATACTGTATTGCACACACATGTACAAATGAAAGCACACCCATACACGTACGCAGGAGAACACACACACTCACACACACATATATATATATAGTTGAAGTCGGAAGTTTACATACACTTAGGTTGGAGTCGTTAAAACTCGTTTTTCAACCACTCCACAAATTTCTTGTTAACAAACTATGGTTTTGGCAAGTCAGTTAGGACATCTACTTTGTGCATGACACAAGTCATTTTTCCAACCATTGTTTACAGACAGATTATTTTCACGTATAACTCATTGTAACACAATTCCAGGGGGTCAGAAGTTTACATACACTAAGTTGACTGTGCCTTTAAACAGCTTGGATAATTCCAGGAAATTATGTCTTGGCTTTAGAAGCTTCTGATAGGCTAATTGACATCATTTGAGTCAATTGGAGGTGTACCTGTGAATGTATTTCAAGGCCTAAAATCAAAAGAAATCAGCCAAGACCTCAGAAAAAAATTGTAGATCTCCACAAGTCTGATTCATCCTTGGGAGCAATTTCCAAACGCCTGAAGGTACCACGTTTATCTGTACAAACAATAGTACGCAAGTATAAACACCATGGGAACACGCAGCCGCCATACCGCTCAGGAAGGAGACGCGTTCTGTCTCCTAGAGATGAATGTACTTTGGTGCAAAAAGTGCAAATCAATCCCAGAACAACAGCAAAGGACCTTGTGAAGATGCTGGAGGAAAAAGTATCTATATCCACAGTAAAACGAGTCCTATATCGACGTAATCTGAAAGGCTGCTCAGCAAGGAAGAAGCCACTGCTCCAAAACCGCCATAAAAAAGCTAGACTATGGTTTGGAACTGCACATGGGGACAAAGATCATACTTTTTGGAGAAATGTCCTCTGGTCTGATGAAACAAAAATAGAACTGTTTGACCATAATGACCATCGTTATGTTTGGAGGGAAAAGGGGAAGCTTGCAAGCTGAAGAACACCATCCCAACCGTGAAGCACAGGGGTGGCAGCATCATGTTGTGGGGGTGTTTTGCTGCAGGAGGGACTGAAGCACTTCACAAAATAGATGGAATCATGAGGGAGGAACATTATGTGGATATATTGAAGCAACATCTCAAGACATCAGTCAGGAAGTTAAAGCTTGGTTGCAAATGGGTCTTCCAAATGGACAATGACCCCAAGCATACTTCCAAAGTTGTGGCAAAATGGCTTAAGGACAACAAAGTCAAGGTATTGGAGTTGTTACGGCTGTCCTCGCTGACAGAAGGTGTGGACCAAAACGCAGAGTGGTTAGTGTTCATTCTTTTAATGAAAGTCAACAAAACACTTCAAAATACAAAAACAACCAACGTGACAAAACCGAAACCGTCCTGTGTGGCAACAAAACCTCCACAGGAACAAACACCCACAAAACACAAGTGAAACCCAGGCTGCCTTAGTATGATTCTCAATCAGGGACAACGATTGACACCTGTCTCTGATTGAGAATCATACCAGGCCGAACACAAAATCCCAACATAGAAAATCAAACCTAGACCAACCCACCCAACTCACGCCCTGACCAACTAAAACAAATACATGACAAAGGAAAACAGGTCAGGAACGTGACAGAACCCCCCACTTAAGGTGCAAACTCCGGGCGCACCAGCACAAAGTCTAGGGGAGGGTCTGGGTGGGCGTCTGTCCACGGTGGCGGCTCTGGCGCTGGTCGTGGTCCCCACCCCACCATAGTCAACCCCCGCTTCCGTGGCCTCCTCCCAATCTTCACCCTCCATGTCAATCCCACTATTTCAAAAGGCAGTAACAGACTGAGGGGTAGCACCTGACTGAGGGGTAGCACCTGACTGAGGGGTAGCACCTGACTGAGGGGTAGCACCTGACTGAGGGGTAGCACCTGACTGAGGGGCGGATCCTGGCTGGCGGAAGGCTCTGGCGGATCCTGGCTGGCGGAAGGCTCTGGCGGATCCTGGCTGGCGGAAGGCTCTGGCGGATCCTGGCTGGCGGAAGGCTCTGGCGGATCCTGGCTGGCGGAAAGCTCTGGCGGATCCTGGCTGGCTGGCTCTGGCGGATCCTGGCTGGCTGGCAGCTCCTGGCTGGACGGCTCTGGCTGGTCGGCTCTGGCTGGACGGCTCTGGCTGGTCCTGGCTGGACGGCTCTGGCTGGTCCTGGCTGGACGGCTCTGGCTGGTCCTGGCTGGACGGCTCTGGCTGGTCCTGGCTGGACGGCTCTGGCTGGTCCTGGCTGGACGGCTCTGGCTGGTCCTGGCTGGACTGCTCTGGCTGGTCCTGGCTGGACGGCACTGGCTGGTCCTGGCTGGACGGCACTGGCTGGTCCTGGCTGGACGGCTCTGAAGGCTCGGGACAGACGGGCAGCTCAGGACAGACGGGCAGCTCTGACGGCTCGGGACAGACGGGCAGCGCTGGGCAGGCAGACAGTTCAGACAACGCTGGGCAGGCAGACAGTTCAGGCAGCGCTGAGCAGGCAAGCAGCGCAGGCGGCGTTGGGCAGACGGCCGACTCTGACCTGCTGAGGCGCACAGTAGGCCTGGTGCGTGGTGCCGGAACTGGAGGCACTGGGCTGGAGACACGCACCACAGGGAGAGTGCGTGGAGGAGGAACAGGGCTCTGGAAACGCACTGGAAGCCTGGTGCGTGGTGTCGGCACTGATGGTACTGGGCTGGGGTGGGAAGGTGGCGCCGGATATACCGGACCGTGAAGGAGGACACGCGCTCTTGAGCACCGAGCCTCCCCAACCTTACCAGGTTGAATGGTCCCCGTAGCCCTGCCAGTGCGGCGAGGTGGAATAGCCCGCACTGGGCTATGCTGGCGAACCGGGGACACCATCTGTAAGGCTGGTGCCATGTACGCCGGCCCGAGGAGACGTACTGGAGGCCAGATATGTTGGGCCGGCTTCATGGCACCCGGCTCGATGCCCAACCTAGCCCTACCAGTGCGGCAAGGTGGAATAGCCCGCACTGGGCTAAGCACGCGTACTGGGGACACCGTGCGCTTTACCGCATAACACGGTGTCTGACCAGTACGACGCCCTCTCACTCCACGGTAAGCCCGGGGAGTTGGCTCAGGTAGCCAACCCGGCTTCGCCACACTCCCCTTTAGCTCCCCCCCAAGAAATTTTTGGGTGAGCCTCTCGGGCTTCCGTGCTAGCCGCGTACCCTCATACCTCCGGTTCCTCTCTCCGGTTGCCTCTGCTCTCCTCGCTGCCTCCAGCTGTTCCCATGGGAGGCGATCCTTTCCAGCCAGGATCTCCTCCCATGTGTAGCAACCCTTGCCGTTCAAGACGTCTTCCCATGTCCATTCCTCTGTCTGTCTTTGCTGCTGTCGCTGCCCTTCTCCACTCCGCTTGGTCCGTTTGTGGTGGGTGTTTCTGTTACGGCTGTCCTCGCTGACAGAAGGTGTGGACCAAAACGCAGAGTGGTTAGTGTTCATTCTTTTAATGAAAGTCAACAAAACACTTCAAAATACAAAAACAACCAACGTGACAAAACCGAAACCGTCCTGTGTGGCAACAAAACCTCCACAGGAACAAACACCCACAAAACACAAGTGAAACCCAGGCTGCCTTAGTATGATTCTCAATCAGGGACAACGATTGACACCTGTCTCTGATTGAGAATCATACCAGGCCGAACACAAAATCCCAACATAGAAAATCAAACCTAGACCAACCCACCCAACTCACGCCCTGACCAACTAAAACAAATACATGACAAAGGAAAACAGGTCAGGAACGTGACAGGAGTGGCCATCACAAAGCCCTGACCTCAATCGTATAGACAATTTGTGGACAGAACTGAAAAAGCGTGTGCGAACAAGGAGGCCTACAAACCTGACTCAGTTACACCAGCTCTGTCAGGAGGAATGGGTCAAAATTCACCCAACTTATTGTGGGAAGCTTGTGGAAGGCTACCCGAACTGTTTGACCAAAGTTAAACAATTTAAAGGCAATGCTACCAAATACTAATTGAGTGGATGTAAACTTCTGACCCACTGGGAATGTGATGAAAGAAATAAAAGCTGAAATAAATAATTCTCTCTACTATTATTCTGACATTTCACATTCTTAAAATATAGTGGTTATCCTAACTGACCTAAGACAGGGAGTTTTTTACTAGGATTAAATGTCAGGAGTTGTGAAACTGAGTTTAAATGTATTTGCCTGAGGTGTATGTAAACTTCCGACTTCAACTGTATATATACTGTATATACCCGTGTTTCCTTTGGAAAAATATGTAGCTGGGAAAAGTTGGTAGGCTGAAGCCTGGGGTTGCCTATCTGCTTTGACCCTATTGGCCTAATCATTAGCTAGATCCCAAATGTGATCTTTTAACTAGCTAGCATCCTATTGATGAATTTTATGGCCCAAACCACTTAATGTCAAAATTATTTTGAGGTAGGGTGACGTTTTACCCCAAGTTACCAGTGTTTATTTATCCCCACTAGCCCCCTATGCACTCATGGTAAATTGCAGAGAGGTAATGTGCTTAACCATGAAGCTGCTAAAAATGGTGCAATCTTTTTAACAAAGGCCATTAAAACTGCATAGTGGCAATGATTTTTCTGTGGTGGATCGCCACAGTTAAATGAGCGCAGCGGAAACACTTATATACTGTACACATACAGGCATGGGCACACAAACATACACACCACATGGGCGCACACACTTACACATACACAAACAGATTAGTAATGCATCACACACACACACACACACACACACACACACACACACACACACACACACACACACACACACACACACACACACACACACACACACACACACACATATACAGGTTCGAACCCCACCACACACATCATCTGTACCTTATCCTGAGAATCAGTAGCTACTCTATATCTCATTAATTGCAGCTCAGAGAAGAACTGTAGTACTCTTACTGTAGTTTATATGAAATGTACGGTCAGATATCAGTGCAGGTACACTAAAAATAGGAAAGAAGCTCTGATGTGTTGGTGTTGATGCTGGCGGTGTGGTCTGGTCTCCATGGTAACAGATGCAGGAAGAGAAGCAGATGGAGAGGAGGAAGAAAATCGCACTGGAGCTCTCTGAGCTGGTGGTCTACTGTAGACCTGTCCCCTTCAACGAAGAGAGTAAGAACTGACACACTACTCTACCTATCCTCTTTCTACTTCTCTACCTATACCTCTCTAAATGGACCATTTGTGTGTGTTTGTGTGTGTATGTATGTATGTGTGCGTGTGTGTGTGCGTGTGTGACCCTGTTTTGTCTCCCTTCCAGAGATCGGGACAGAGCGGGCATGTTTCCGGGATATGTCATCATTCCCAGAGACCAAGGCAGAGAAGTTTGCCACGCGGGCAAGAGGGAAGCGTTTCCTGCAGTATAACCGTCGCCAGCTCTCCCGGGTAATATAATATTCTAATAATTTAATAATATATATTATAATATACAGGTAACAGCCAAAATAATGGAAACACTTGATTAAATGAGGGATATAAAGTACTGTATATTGAAAGCAGGTGCTTTCACCCAGATGTGATTCCTGAGTTAATTAAGCAATTAACATCCCATCATGCTTAGGGTCATATATAAAATGCTGGGCAGGCCATGATTTTGGCTACCATGTCTTTGCCCCAATAGGATGACAATGCCCCCGTCCACAGGGCATGAGTCATCACTGAATGGTTTGATGAGCATGAAAACAATGTAAACCATTTGCCATGGCCATCTCAGCCACCAGATCTCAACCCAATTGAAAAGTTATGGGAGATTCTAGAGCGGTGCCTGAGACAGCGTTTTCTACCACCATCAACAAAACACTAATTTAACACAATTTAATTTCTCCTGGAAGAATGGGTTCACATCCCTCCAATAGAGTTCCAGACACTTGTAGAATCTATGCCAAGGTGCATTGACGCTGTTCTCGTGGTGGCCCAACGCCCTATTAAGACACTTTATGTTGGTGTTTCCTTTATTTTGGCAGTTACCTGTATATAAGCCATTTAGCAGACGGTTTTATCCAAAGCGACAAAGTCATGTGTGCATACATTTTTGTATGGCTAGCCCCAGCGGGAATCGAACCCACAACCAACATATTAAGTAATGTATGTTCTGCTCCAGGTCTACCCCAGAGGACAGAGACTAGACTCCTCTAACTACGACCCTTTACCCATGTGGCTCTGTGGATCCCAGCTGGTTGCACTCAACTTCCAGACACCTGGTGAGGGAGATTGTGTGTCTGACTCTCGCTCTTTTCCAAGTCCATGCAGGAGCTGTGTTTGTGGTGTGCTTAAGTATTTATTATTTGTATGTGATTGTGTATTATATGTACATTATGCTGTGTGTGTGTGTGTGTGTGTGCGTGTGTGTGTGTGTGTGTGTGTGTGTGTGTGTGTGTGTGTGTGTGTGTGTGTGTGTGTGTGTGTGTGTGTGTGTGTGTGTGTGTGTGTGTGTGTGTGTGTGTGTGTGTGTGTGTGTGTGTGTAGACAAGCCCATGCAGTTGAACCAGGCTTTATTCATGCTGGGTGGGGGGAGTGGCTTCGTGCCCCAGCCTGACATCATGAGGGATGACACCTTTGACCCCTTTGACAAGGACATCCTCCGCCTGGAGCCAATCACCATCCAGCTACAGGTAGGTTGGAGCCAATCACCATCCAGCTACAGGTAGGTTGGAGCCAATCACCATCCGACTACAGGTCAGACAACCAATCAGGAGACATTCCATCAGGAGACACACACTTTTAATTTACCTGCTTTATTTATTTACGCTCTTGTGTGCACTACTAGAACAAACAAACACACACACACACACACAATCTCTCTCTCACTCCCTTTCTGTTTGTCTGCCTGTGTCAGGTACTGGGAGCTCGTCACCTCCCTAAGAATGGCCGCAGTATAGTGTGTCCCTTTGTAGAGGTTGAGGTGTGTGGGGCCGACTACGACTGCAGCAAGAGCAAGACCGACGTTGTGGGTATGAGACAGCACACACCAATCACACAGCACCCTGCTGTGACTGCATGAAACCTGACTGTGGCCGTATATAGTGCACTACTTTCCACCAAGGCCCTGGGTTAGAACGTCATTTGGGACATAGCCTCTGTCTCTGGTTGTAATGGGCTGACCAGGTGGCATTGGGTTTCTTCCAAATGTTTAAATTAAATTGTACAGTAGGGCTCCTGCTTACTGAACGTCAAAAGAAAACATTTATCTTCCTCCCACCCTCTATTTGAATTTGCTCCCTCCCTCCCCCCACCCCTTCCCCCCCTCCAGCTGACAATGGGTTGAACCCAGTGTGGGTTCAGAGGCAGTTTGTGTTTGACGTCCATAATCCGTCCTTCTCCTTCCTGCGTTTCTTGGTCTATGAGGAGGACATGTTCTCTGACCCCAACTTCCTGGCTCAGGCCATCTACCCTGTCCGCTCACTAAGAACAGGTTGGTGTGTGTGAGTGTGTGTGTTTTCGGAAGTGTGTGTAGATATATCATAGTAGATAATATTATATCATAATACTATAGTATATTAACTGTCTGTGTGTGTGTGGTGACTTGTCAGGCTACAGGAGTGTTCCACTAAAGAACAGTTACAGTGAAGAGTTGGAGCTGGCTTCTCTGCTGGTTCACATTGAGATTGTCAACGCCAAGGTAATCCCCTAACAAACTCAAATTGATTTTGTTTATTTTTTATTGTTTTTAAATGTAACCTTTATTTAACTAGGCAAGTCAGTTAAGAACAAATTCGTATTTATAATGACGGCCTACTACGACCAAACCCGGACGATGCTGGGCCAATTGTGCACCGCCCTATGGGTCTCCCAATCACAGCCGGTTGTGATACAGCCTGGATTCGAACCAGGGTGTCTGTAGTGACACCTCTAGCGCTGAGATGCAGTGCCTTAGACTGCTGCGGCACTCTGGAGTCCAATTCATATATTATTATACTGCCTGGATCCCAAATGAAACCCTACTTCCTATGTAGTGCACTACTTTTGACCAGGTCCCATGGAGCTATGGTCAAAAGTGGTGTATTATAAAGGGCAGGTTTATTCAAATCTTACCCTACGAGGTCCAGAGCCTGCTGGTTTTCCCAGGTCTAAACAATGCAAAAAGGAGAGTAACTGACTTCGAGGTCCAGAGTTGAGTTTGAGGGGCATAGGGTATAGGGAGCCATTTGGAACAACATCAGTGGCTTAGTGTTCTAACGGTTCTAACAGCATCACGCCACCACTCTGTGTTCTGATTGGATGATTAACAGGAGGAAGATGATCAGAACCTGTACTCGTCCATCCAAAGGCTGAGAGACCGCACCAGTGAGCTGTCCAGTCAGGTGTCAATTCTGGAGAGGGCGGGGTCAGGAGGTGACCACAGCTATCAGCAGAGTCTGGAGGAGCTGAGAGCAGCACAAGATCAGCTCAGTGAACTAGTGGAGACACGCAACCACAGGTAATAACACATACACACACATTCACACAGAACCTCTCTCTGTAACTGCTCCATCTCTGCCTCCCATCTCCAGGCTGATTGAGAAGAAGAGGAGGGAGAAGCTGAGGCAGCAGGTGGGGGCCAAGCGGAACTAAAATGCCCATCTGACCACCAACCAACCAGTCCCCCTCTACTGCTGCACACTGATGATCTTACACCCATGGAAAGACTATTCAATCTACTAATAACTGGATTACCCCTGCTATATGTGTGCATAGACTACACAGAGATGCACAGTGTGTTGGATAAAAATAAACAAAAAAAACACTAATCTCATGGAACAAAAACCTTCAGAAATGGAACCTAGAATGAGAAAAGGGTTATAAAAGAATTCAGTGTTCTGAACAGCGAGGTCAGATAAACTGAACTGACCTGAGAGTAGCGGTGTTCTAATCTATAAGGAGAATACACAGGATATGTGTCCCAAATGGCACCCAATTCCCTATATAGTGCACTACCTTTGACCAGGGCCAATAGGGGTATGGTGCACTACTGTAGATAGGGAATAGGGTGCCTTTTTGGATACACCCATAGCCTCTAAGAGAGTAAGGTAGTGTGTCAGAGAGTCAACCATTAGTATAGGCGTAATCCAGACTCAAAATCTCTCCGTGCTAGAACTGGTCTCACAACTGAAAACTGGAATAATCTTATTTTATTGACCACAGAGGACCTATGAGAGCGAGAATCTACTATCTTGGCCGTGGCACAAAAATGGCTAAAGAGAGAAAATGGGAACCACTACTCATGGACTGGCTTTTAAAGGGCTTTTAAATGGGAGTAGGACCAAGTCTATTCCTCAAAGACTAAAGTCTACTTCTCCTATCCTGGGGCAGCAGACTAACTAACAGCAGGGACTGGAGTCTAATGCCCTCTAGTGGTAGGGATGTGGTATTGTTTCCAAAATGGACCCCTCTTCTTTTACCTGGGAGAGCACAAACAGGACTTTTATTACTGTGTTCATTAGAGACTTACTAACACTGCATGTCATATTGTCATGTATTACTTAAAGGGCTTTTCAGTATACTATAATATACTATAATATAATACACTACCTTTTAAGGAGCAAGAGGAGAAGCAGAGCAGTAGAGAGAGAGAGAGAGAGAGGGGAGGGAGGGAGGGAGGGAGAGAGAGAGAGAGGGGAGAAAGAGAGAGAGTACCAGAAATATAAGTAATCTCTCACCCCAGGACTCTGTCTTGGACCTATAGGTTTTCTTCAGGTCTGTGTTTACCTGGCTATGCTGATCGGATCAGAGAAACATGGTGTGGGTCTCAAATGTCACCCTGTTCTCTATAGCCCCTAATCAAAAGTAGTGCACTGGGGAATAGGGTGACATTTGGGATGCAACAATGGCAAACAAGGGCTATCTATAACTTTTACCTTACTGCAACTTGTCACATTTACAGATCCTACCCACCAAGTTGTTGTTAAAGGAAAAATCCACTCAAAAACTACACTGAACAAAAACATAAATGCAACATGCAACAATTTCAAAGATTTTACTGAGTGACAGTTCATATAAGGAAATCAGGCAATTGAAATAAATAAATGAGGTCCTAATCAATGGATTTCACATGACTGGGCAGGGGTGCAGCCATGGGTGAGCCTGGGAGAGCATAGGCCCACCTACTGGGGAGCCAGCTCCACCCACTGGGGAGCCAGGCCCAGCCAATCAGAATGAATTTTTCCCCACAAAAGGGCTTTATTACAGACAGAAATACTCATCAGCAGAAAATAAGCTTTTTGTGCGTGTAGAACATTTCTGGAATATTTTATTTCAGCTTATGAAACATGGGACCAACACTTTACATGTTGTGTTGACATTTTTGTTAAGTGTATATATTGGTATTTTTTCATTAGTCTACTGTTAATACAGTTCAAAATGTTTTGCATGTTATCAGTCAAGTTTTCAACCTATTGGAATTTCAAGAAGCAAAGTGTCAGTTACCACATCATATGATGCTTCTTGGAAAAGGACCCATAAGTGAGCATTTCACTGTTAGTCTACACCTGTTGTTTACCAAGCTTTTAAAAAATTAAATGTGATTTGATACAGTCCCAAAAGGTTTTGTCACCAGTCAAGTTTTCAAGATATAGGATTTTCAACAATGCAGTTAAAGATAAATAATAACAAAAATATATATTTTTAAAAATAGTACGAGGTAATTGAGGTAGCTACATATTCAGTAGGTAGGGATAAAGTGACTAGGCAACAGGATAGATCATAGACAGTAGCAGGCTGCCAGCAGCGTGTGTGTTGTCAGTGTGCATGTGTACGGTTATGTGTATATGTGTGTGTTGGGGTGTCAGTGTAAGTATGTGTGAGTCAGTGGAGGCTGCTGAAGGGAGGACAGCTCATAATAATGGATGGAACTGCACAAATGGAGTGGCATCAAACCATGTGTTTGATAACATTCCACTAATTCCACTCCAGCCATTACCACGAGCCCGTCCTCCCCAGTTAAGGTGTCACCAACCTCCTGTGGTGTGAGTGTCCAGTGTGTGTGCATGGAGTCAGTGCAGGAGAGTTTGTTGAAAAATATATGTGTGTGTTGGGGTGTAAGTATGTGTGATTGTCAGTGCAAGAGAGTTGCAAAAAAGGGTCAAATAAGGTAGTCCGGGTATTCATTTGATTAGCTGTTTAGCAGTCTTGTTTAGCAACCTTATGGCTTCGGGGTAGAAGCAGTTCAGGGTCCTGTTCTTTCCAGACTTGGTGCATGGGTACCGCTTGCCATGCGGTATCAGAGAGAACTGTCTATGCCTTGGGTGGCTGGAGTCTTTGACAATTATTTGGGCCTTCCTCTGACCCTACCTGGTATAGAGGTCCTGGATGGCTGGGAGCTCAGCTCCAGAGATGTACTGGGCTGTACTCTTCGCCCTCTGTAGCGCCTTGCGGTCGGGAGCCTTGCAGTTGCCGTACCAAGTGGTGATGCAGCCAGTCAATATGTTCTCAATGGTACAGCTGTAGAACTTTTTAAGGATTTGAGGGCCCGTGCCAAATCTTTTAAGCTTCCTGAGGGGGAAAAGGCACTGTCGTGCCCTCTTCACAACTGTGTTGGTGTGTGTGGACCATGTTAAATCCTTAATTTCTTAATATCAAAAGTGGACTAAAGATAGTTTTTGAGTGGATTTTTCTGGGGTCAGGTCAGGTTTTGTTGGCATTTCTAATCAAAGGGGGCTGATTAATCTGACTTCTAATCTGTTGTTTGGGGGGCAACTTCAACCCACGCAACGCTTCAACCTCTACATCCCAATTGGCACCTTATTACCTTCAAAGTGCACTGTCTTTCAAAACTAGAGCACTATAGGGAATAGGGTGTCATTTGGGTGGCATACCCTGTCTTTCTCTATTCTTCCCTCTTTGACCCTCCTGTCCATCTCCATCACTTTCTTTATCTACTAATTCTTCATTGTATGTACCTGTTTTATTTATCACACATGTATACTGTCAGAACCTGTTTAAAAAAAGAAAGAACATATAGATATATATGATAATGGACTTCAGAGCAGGCTGAAGATACTGTACCTTACTTTATATCTGTAAAATAATAGCTGAAATAAATGTCCCCATTTCCTTCTCTCCCCCCCTACTTTACGTTGTAGTTTGAACAGGTGAAACAGCATCCACTGGTGGCTGTTCAGGCTAACTACAATGCAGTTTCTTGGGGCTTCTATGTCAAACTCGTCAATAACTCTCTGTATCTATATACTGACTGTCCAGTATTATTACTCTGTTATTAAAACCATAAAGTTTCCATTTAAAATAAAGCAGTTTCAGGTAGATACTCATAATTTGCTGTATTTCTTCTTCGTCCATGCTTGATGATGATGATGATGATTATTATTATTATTATTATTATTATTATTATAGCAATCTAGGCTCACCCCAAAAAACAAGGCCCAGGCATCCGTACAGTGTAAACTACGTATTTTGATGTTGTAAAAAATAACATTGTTTGATAAAGACTGTATTTTTTTCATATTTAAGAATCCCCATTAGCTGCTGCCAAGGTAGCAGCTACTCTCCCTGGGTCCAGCAACATTAAGGCAGTTATATACAATTTAAAATATTGCATTTCATAACACTTTACCCAATACATTTAGTGTGTTCCCTCAGGCCACTACTCCACTATCACATGTTTACAATACAACACCCATGTCTACTTGTGTTTAGAGTGCATATCTTATCGTGTGTGTGTGTGTGTGTGTGTGTGTGTGTGTGTGTGTGTGTGTGTGTGTGTGTGTGTGTGTGTGTGTGTGTGTGTGTGTGTGTGTGTGTGTGTGTGTGTGTGTGTGTGTGTGTGTGTGTGTGTGTGTGTCTCTTCACAAGATAGTGTAGTACTATGCGCCTCCCACAGTCTGTTCTTGACTTGGGGATTGTAAAGAGGGCGCTGTCTTAGGCGTCTCACATAGCGCTGTCTTATGCGTCTCACAGTACGGACATTGCAATTTATTGCCCTGGCCACATCTGCAGTCCTCATGCCTCCTTGCAGCATGCCTAAGGCACGTTCATACAGATGAGCAGGGACCATGGGCATCTTTCTTTTGGTGTTTTTCAGAGTCAGTAGAAAGGCCTCTTTTAGTGTCCTAAGTTTTCATAACTGTGACCTTAATTGCCTACCGTCTGTAAGCTGTTAGTGTCTTAATGAACGTTCCACAGGAGCATGTTCATTAATTATTTATGGTGCATATAACAAGCATGGGAAACAGTGTTTAAACCCTTTACAATGAAGATCTGTGAAGTTATTTGGATTTTTACGAATTATCTTTGAAAGACAGGGTCCTTTGCTGAGTTTATAAAGCACGCAGCATAACAGCTGCACCAACGCATAGGTACTCACACCACCAACAGACATGGGAACAATAACCGACAAAGACAGAGGGAACAGAGGGCACATATATAACATACTAATCAGGGGAAATGGGAACCAGGTGTGTGTAATCAGACAACACAGTCCAGGTTGATGATAATGAATCCGTTCAGTGAAGCCTAGAAAGCCGGTGACGTAGACCTCCAGAACTGGTGAACAGAATGAGCAGCAGTACCGGGGGGATCCGTGACAGTTAGTGCCTTCATGCCTTCAGAGCCTTCTTGACCGCCAAGAGTTTCTGGTCCCCTATCTCGTAGTTCTTCTGGGCGGGGCGTGTGTAATCAGACAAGGTGTGTGTAATCAGACAAGACAGTCCAGGCTGATGATAATGAATCCGTTCAGTGAAGCCTAGAAAGCCGATGACGTAGACCTCCAGAACTGGTGAACAGAATGAGCAGCAGTACCGGGGGGATCCGTGACAGTTAGTGCCTTCAGAGCCTTCTTGACCGCCAAGAGTTCCTGGTCCCCTATCTCGTAGTTCTTCTGGGCGGGGCTCAGCTGCTTAGAGAAGAAAGCGCAGGGCCGCAGCTTTGAAGGGGTTCCGGTACGCTGGGACAGCACTGCCCCGAATCCTACCCCGGAGTCATACACCTTGACGATGAAGGGGAGTGAGGGGTCGGGATGTGCCAACAAGGGAGCAGTGGTGAAACGTGCCTTCAGCGTCTCGAACGCCCTCTCAGCCGCCACCGTCTAACGAAGCCGCTGGGGACCTCCTCTCAGCAGGGAGGTAAGAGGCGCGACCACCGTGCTGAAGCCCCGGATGAACCTCCTGAAATAGTTGGCGAATCGCTGGACTGCTTTAACGGAGTTGGGGATGGGCCATGACCTGACTGCACTGACGCGTTGCTCCTCCATCTCCAGTCCCTCCGTGGAGATGAGATAGCCCATATAGGACATGGACCGCTGGAAAAACAAACATTTCCCCTGTTTAACATATACTGTATATAGATCATACTCCAACAGTCTTCTCAGCACAGACCTGACTAACGAGACATGCTGGACGCGGTCAGCAAAATAGATCAAAATGTTGTCTATATAGACCACTACGCCCCGTCCCAGCATGTCCCGAAACACTTCGTTGATGAAGGCCTGGAATACTGAAGGAGCATTAGACAGGCCAAATGGCATTACGAGATACTCGTAATACTCACATTTGTTCGATGATGGTTGGGATGAGGGGTAAAGGATAGCTGAACTTGACGGTGGCCTTGTTCAGTGTTCTATAATCAATGTAGGAGCGCAGTCCCTCATCATTCTTTTTGACAAAAAAGAAGCTTGAGGAGGCTGGTGATTTAGAGGGGCGGATAAAACTTTGCTGGAGACTCTCCTTTACATAGGTCTCCATGGCCTCAGTCTCTGCATAGGAGAGGGGATAGACATGTCCTCTCAGGAGGGCTGGGTCAGACAACAGGTCAATGGCACAGTCCCAGGGGCGATGGGGAGGCAGGCGTGTAGCCTGGGTCTTTGAGAAAACCCAGAGCAGATCCTGGTACTCCTGTGGTAAATCCACTTGAGAAGCACAGTCCGGACTTTCCACCGTAGTGGTGTTGACAGACACCACGAGACACCTCCCCTGACACTCCTGCGACCAACCCAGCAGTCTCCTCTCAGACCAGGAAATAACCGGGTTATGCAAACTCAACCAGGGGAGACCTAAAACAATGGGGTGCGTGGGGGTGTCTATAATCAAGAAAGTGATCTGTTCTGAATGAGTGTCATGGGTCAGCAAAGAAACAGGAACAGGAACAGTAATGTGATGTACGAGCCCTGTCCCTATTGGACGATTATCCAGGGCTCAAACTGGAATGGGTGACTGTAGGGGAACCAAAGGAATGCGTAATGCAGTGGCCAGTGCGCTGTCTAAGAGATTCTCGGCAGCTCCTGAATCAATCAGAGCCAACTGAAGGGCTAGGGTACTCAGGGAATTTAATGGGAAAACACACTGGTTGATTTGACAGACAAGGAGAGGAGACCTTGCACACTCTTTAGTAGGCTTAGATTGAAAACATGGCAAATAGGAGTGGCAATACCGTCCTCTATTATCCTCAGTCATTTTCCATCCAAGTTGTCAGACCCCGGTGGCTTGTCATTGTTGATAGACAACAATAATTTTTTCACTTCTTCCACACTCACTTTACGGAATTCAAAATTACAGTGCTTGTCTTTCATAATTTGATCAGCTATACTTGGATGTGTAGTGTCAGCGTTTGTTTTTGGCATGTCATGCATAAATGTGCTAATCTTGCCAATGAATAAATGATTAAAGTGATTGGCAATATCAGTGGGTTTTGTGATGAATGAACCATCTGATTCAATGAATAATGGAGCTGAGTTTGCCTTTTTGCCCCAAATTTCAATTAAGGTGCTCCAAAGTGTTTTACTATCCTTCTTTATGACATTTATCTTTGTTTCATAGTATAGTTTCTTCTTTTTTTTATTCAGATTAGTCACATTATTTCTCAATTTGCACTATGTTTGCCAATCAGTTGTGCAGCCAGACTTATTTGCCATTCCTTTTGCATCATCCCTCTCAACCAAACCATTTTTTAATTCCTCATCAACATTTAATTCCTGATTTAACAGTTTTTACAGTCATTTTCTTAATGAGTGTATTCTTATTAGTAACTGTAATAAGCAATTTCATTAATGTCAAGTGCAGCGTCTGGTTGCTTCTCATTACACTCTACAGGCCAACAAATATACTTTACATCAACAACATAGGAATCACTACAAAACGTATTGTATGACCTCTTGTACACTATATTAGGCCCAGCCTTTGGAACTTTGCTTTTCCTAGTTATGGCTACTATATTGCGATCACTACATCCGATGGATTTGGATTCTGCTGGTTCCATTCTGTGCGTTCTATCATCATGAGCGTGCTTCCCAACCAAGGGGTTGTCACTAGTTACCATAGCCACAAAGTCATAATTATGGCTAAACCCTGCCTCTCTTTAAAAAGGAGAATTTTAGTTTTCATACATTTTTACTATAATAGCCAATTTGGACTCTGTGGCTGTGTTAACTAGTGACAGCCCACCCAGGGGTTTCCTTTCGATGCCTAGGTCTAGGCGTTGCTGTGGGTCATCACTAGTTAACACAGAGATAATGTCATAAACCATGCCTATATTTCCACAATTTATCTTCTTAAAATGTCATTTTAAGCTGAACCCCTACGTTAACCCTGACCTTAACCACACTGCTAAACTTATGCCTAACCCTAACCTTACATTTTTGTTTTCATCATTTTATGATATAGCAAATTTTGACTTTGTGGCTTTGTTATATAGATGTCAAGTTTAGGGGACCTGCGTGGTTCTGGTACCGACCAACATTTTCATGTATAAATCGATCTGTGGACACCGTAGATCGAAATGGCTTGCATTGACCGATAGCCCAGGTTCCCACAGACACTATATATGTGTAATGTAGGATGTGAATTCTGAAACCACTTGAAGCTGGGATTTGCCTGAACCCTACATCACAGCCACTGACAAAGCACATGCCTGCAATCCTTACATCGTAGCGCAGCAGGAGAGAGTAGTTTCATCACTATAGCAGAGATCGATTTATAGCCAATAATCTAAAATAATTCATAGATTTTAATTCTTAAGAGTCTATTGACGCACTCGTGCGTCCATCTATGGTGGCCGAGCTACATCGGTGTTTGTCAGACCATGAGACATCCCAAAAATTGGTCTTCTCACAAAAACAGTTTGCTCTATGACCTCCACAAGTGTCACTGGGCTCATCTGAAGGTCACCCATAAAAACAAATGGAAGTATGGAGGTCGTTTAGTGGCAACAAAAATAAGGGGTTAAATATGTGGCCAAAAAAACAAAATATTATATCTCCTACATATAGGACAGACACTTCAAGACCTGTCTTTATAAATATGTTATTCAAAGCGTTTCTATGTGCTAAAGTAGTAAAGGCCAAATTCAATATTATATCAAATCATTTTTTACATAAAATACCTAAAGGGGTCAAAAAATTCCAAATCAATTAGCTAAATGATCCATGGGATGACCATTTAAAAAAAATCGAATAAGTTAGCTTAGAACCCAATCCCCCAACGGCTTTTACACGGAACCCAAACCGGCTGCACGCGGGGCGCTATCGTGCATAAATGTATTTTGTCCCCCTACACCGATCACGACACGCAGGTTAAAATATCAAAACAAACTCTGAACCAATGATATTAATTTGGGGACAGGTCGAAAAGCATTAAACATGTATGGTAATTTAGCTAGTTAGCTTGCACTTGCTAGCTAATTTGTCCTATTTAGCTAGCTTGCTGTTGCTAGCTAATTTGTCCTGGGATATAAACATTGAGTTGTTATTTTACCTGAACTGCACAAGGTCCTCTACTCCGACAAATTAATCTACACATAAAACGGCCAACCGAATCGTTTCTAGTCATCTCTCCTCCTTCCATGCTTTTTCATCGTTGAACTTATATGGTGATGTATCTAAACTTTCATAGTATTACCACGACAACCGGCAAAACAGTTAGTCTTTCAATCACCCACGTGGGTTTAACCAATGAGGAGATGGCACGTGGGTACCTGCTTCTATAAACCAATGAGGAGATGGCACGTGGGTACCTGCTTCTATAAACCAATGAGGAGATGGGAGAGGCAGGACTTTCAGCGCGATCTGCGTCAGAAATAGGAATGACTTCTATTTTAGCCCTTGGCATCGCAGACGCTCGTTGGCGTGCGCGAGCAGTGTGGTTGCAATAATTGAATAAACAGATTTCTAAATTTATTTTGCGACGCTCACGCACGCAACGTGTCCGGTCTGGTCAGCGTGTTAATAAATTCATCAGTTGTTCTGCGCTATGCCACACTCAGATGAGAGTGCTCTGAAATCGACAGATCGAATTTAAGAACACACCCTAAAATAGAGCTCCATGAGAAGTTCACAGCAATGGGAGCAGACGTTTTTATCAAGAGACACCTTTAGAAAATATGCACATTTACTCTAACACTAAACATACAGATACGTATTTTACAGTTATAAGGGAGGTGAAATCTTATAGTTAGTAGTTTTATAGCTTTATAAATACAGTATAATCAAATTATAAGTCATTTCATGTTTACATGTTTACAACCCTTATTCATACAGTTTTGTTGAATAGGAAATACATCATATGCTGTAAAATATTTCATATTTTCATAATTTTATCATATTTGTACTGTGTACTTGAGTTTGTGTCCTCAAAAGTGACTACACTTCATCAATGTATAGCTATTTTTAACAGAAAGGTGGGCATTTATCCTTTGTTGTAGTATGCAGAATTACTAGTGTTTGTTTAAGGTCACGGTCCTCGAAATAATTACTTTGGGATTACGTAGATTACATTTGAGATTACATTTAGTTACAGTTAATTGTTTATAGTGGAAACCGTTGCTATGGGCAACTGTAATTCCACAATTTTGCAATCGCCCATGGGATTCACAATTGGACAGTTTAACTTGTCAGTTAGAGAAATATCATATTTTGATTCGTAAAAATCAACGTCAATTAATGTAAGTGTTATGTCATTGGTTATTTTGCATTTAAAGACACCGCCTCCTGGAATAAAGCCACGCCACGAGTTATTTCGTTTGTCTTGTGTGCGAGAGAGTTGCGCGAATGCAAGTTGTAAAATTAGACCGTGATTGTTTTGTTACGGGTCTTTCCTATGTTGATTTGCTCTCTTCCCATCCATCGCAACAGACCCTGGCCTGTAAGTATTGGTGCAACAAGTTGCATAGCGTCCTGGCTTGATGATGGGAGAAGAACCTGCGACGAGGCAAGTGTACTGTTTAGTTGTGGGACAATGCTATGCTACTAACATCAACCGCTAGGCAGAACGAGCTCATCTATTCAATCCCAGTTCACTTGTTTCTAGTTTCGATATTGTTCCAACCATAGAAACTATATAACACTTAAACACTGTCTGCTTGTCTTAGAAATGCCGTGACAATAACTGGTAGGGTTGGCTAGAGTAGAACGGGAGGAAAAGTGGTGGTTTTATTTTGTACAAATTAACGGCCTTGGGACATTCTGTTGTAGAGAGCCAGAGATGTCTGACGCTGGCTCAGACGAGGAGTTGGAGCTTCCCGCACGGATGGAGGAGGGGAGTCACAACGGGAGTATCAGAAAGGTGAGGGATACGCAGTTGTAGTTCCAAAAACACGGTACTGTACCAACACCTTTTATATTACACGTCCAAACGGAAAAATTGACAGCATATGCTATGACACTACAAATAATATTAAAATAAATACCAGATCAAATATGTACTCTTCAAAGTTATTTATTATTAACATGCATTTCCATGCAGTGTAATTACTGAATCGTTGACAGATTCATTGAGGGGTATCCTGGACCTGCATTGAGTTGCCTTATATTGGTGAACTTTTGGTGACTTAGGTTGGGGGTCTGCTATTGCATCATTGGGGGTAGATTGGAGTAGGATACTGTCCAGTTGGGAGGTGTCGTGGTACTGGTGGTATGTGGCTAGGAGAGCCTAGTTACCCCATTTCACCCCCTGCTGTACCCCTGCTGTCCCCTGGCTTGGGCCTGGAGCACAGCTATGGCTGAGCTGGGGCAGTGGGCTGGAGCCCTGGGTCTGGAGGGCAGCTATGGCTGAGCTGGGGCTGGGGCCCTGGGTCTGGAGGGCAGCTATGGCTGAGCTGGGGCTGGAGGGCAGCTATGGCTGAGCTGGGGCCCTGGGTCTGGAGGGCAGCTATGGCTGAGCTGGGGCTGGGGACCTGGGTCTGGAGGGCAGCTATGGCTGAGCTGGGGCTGGGGACCTGGGTCTGGAGGGCAGCTATGGCTGAGCTGGGGCAGTGGGCTGGGGCCCTGGGTCTGGAGGGCAGCTATGGCTGAGCTGGGAGGCTGGATCAGGGGACTGAAGCATGGCTATGGATGAGCTGGGTCTGGAGGCTTGGAACTGGAGCACGGCTATGGCTAAACTGTGAGAATGGAGCAGGGGCCTGAAGGCAGGCTACTGGAGCATGGCTAGGCGAGCACCCTAATCCCTACAAGCACTCTGAGGATTATTGGGCGCACGCTCACAAAACAAACAACTCAGAGGGGGATGAAGGGAGTTGGGAGAGGGAAGGAAATGGAGAGAGGGTTGGTTTAGAGAGGGGGGTTGGGAGAGGGAAGGAAATGGAGAGAGGGTTGGTTTAGAGAGGGGGATGGAGGGAGTTGGGAGAGGGAAGGAAATGGGGAGAGGGGGGGGGGTCCTATCGCTTCTGACCACAGAACATCAACTGTCATTTTCTGTTAATTTCCTGACGATTGTAGGCCTACATGTTGGCAAGACATGTTCATGTCTTGTCCTTTATCAGCAGACTGAAGGAAGACTACAGTGGAGTCGGGTGTCTGTAACAGGTGGCCCTGGGTTGAGACCCCATTCCAGCTCTACTCATAGTATGGTGCAGCAGCATCATCAGACACTAGTACAGTCCTGATCTAGGCTCTGATCTCCTAGCAGCAAGTGGCAATTACTCACCCCATTACCAGTGACCATAGCTCACCTCCTCTTCCCAGCCTCATGTCTTCTAAGATGAGATCTGAGCCCATCTTAGCCACTTATAGATGTGGTGGATGAAGTTGGTGTTGGAAAAAAGAGCACTGCTAACTTCTGGTGGCTGTATTTCTATCGTAGGCAGGGGTCAGGTGTAAGAAGTGTTCCAAGTCTCCTCCGCTCCGTGGGCCGTGACGTCTAAGGACTTACCTCACAGCAGGTTACTGACTGAGGTCTACTGGGGCTTGGTCTCTTGGCAACCATCGCCACGGGGATCCTGTTGCCAATGTAATAGGCTATCTGATCCTAACTATAACGGAGGAGGGTGGTCTTAACCCCTTACACGTGTGAATTGGCCTATATGGATAGGGCCACATTTGAAATGTTTCAAACACAAGAAATATGGAGAGCATATGCATAACCATGGTAGCAATTTAAAGGAAAAGTTTGGAGACTATGGGAACATTAGATTAAAGGTGAGGACACAACAGTTCACCTGACACAAGACTGAATCCAAACATTACACTGTTGAATTTCATGTTTATTTTACATTTACTGTACTTTTTGCTGCATTTGTTGATAACAAAATCTGAAAATACTCAGGATACATTCAGTAACATAAGAAAATGATTGGAGAATTTGGGGTGAGCGGTCTAACTGGTGTTTCCAAGTGGCCGCACACCTTATCTAAAGTGTACACAGTTCCTAAGTAATTTCAATGCACTTTCATGACCTAAAGAAGTCTTCAACTATGAGGTGCTTTTTCGAGCTCCTAGCTGTGCCGTTGAGGAATTAGAGCAAGTACACTTGTAGTTGTTGTGTTTAGAACACAGACCTACATACCTGCCTTTACACAATAACTGTTGTTTTTAAGCAATCCAAAAACAGTCCATTATAAATCGTAATCTGGGTCAGGTGGGAATAATTTGAAAGCTTGTTCTATTGCCAACATGACTAGCTAAATTTATAAAATACTATCTTAGTACTTAGCTGCTATGGCCTATTTATTGCCTTACCTCCTTACTCTATTTGCACACAATGTATATAGAATTTTCTATTGTGTTATTGACTGTACTTTTGTTTATCTCACATGTAACTCTGTTTTTTTTGTCACACTGCTTTGCTTTATCTTGGCCAGGTTGCAGTTGTAAATGAGAACTTGTTCTCAACTGGCCTACCTGGTGAAATAAAATAAAAAGTGTTAAGCTTTCACACGGCAATTCAGAGAAGTAGATTGTAATTTTGGTGTGCAATGAATAGTCGTGAGTGCGTTGTCCGTGGCAGATTTTCTTCATAATATAACAAAGCACAGGTTCACTGTGTTCAGGACAAGCCAGGGTATAATGCCATGTCATCTTGTAACTGTACATCACACATAGTAGTGATAAACGTTGACACTGTATATTACATGAGTTTTATGATATTGAAATGTGAAGTGCACATTTGGATTCACGGGCGTTTTGGTTTGCTTGTATGACATCAGTGGTATTTATTATAATCCTCAATGTCTCATCTTTCAAAATGCATTGAGTCCTCGTAATTTACACTATTTCCCCTCACTCGAACAACAGTTGCCCATCTAGCGGTAGGGATGTGGGCAACTTCTTGTCGTGCTCAAGTTCAGACCGGCTGTCAGTCAAAACCCATACAGAGCTGTGAGGCGGAGACACTGAACTCTTACCTCATGTAGAGCATGGTAATGTACAGCCATTGCATTCCAATTTAGGCGCTTACCGGTGTTCAAATCTGCCATTTTTAACCCGTACACAAGTGTGAAGGGTTAATCACTTATACTTAATCAGGGAGGGAAACTAACGAGGTGCTCAGATGTATCTATTACAGGGCTTTAATGTAATCCACTGAACAGTCCACCAACCCCTACCTGTTCGGCTAGGAGTACTCTGTTTTACCTGCAGTTGGTGTTTAATAGACGCTTATTATACACAAATGCATGTAAACTAGAACTACACATAGGGCCTAGACACAAGCAAGCAGACAGACATATGTGCTTTAGCATGTTATGCATTATCCACAATCTATTCCCCCCCCCTTCTCTCCAGGGTTGTGATCCGTGTTCCCAGACCCAGCGCAGTAAGCTGCAGCACCGTAGGGCTCGTATCAACCAGCAGATCAACAAGGAGATGAGGATGAGGGCCGGGGCTGAAAACCTCTTCAGGTGAGCTGGGGTGGGTGAGGGAAGGGACAGGTCATTGTACCAGTGGACAAATACTGTCTCTGATCCTGTGTGTACACTGTCCTCCCGGGCAGCTCTGAGACGCATCCACCTCCTCCGCTGTGGTGGGAGAAGGAACCCAGAGCCCCACTACCTGTGGAAACATTGAGCTGTATCACATATAAACACTAGCAGATGGATCTACCAAACTATTTTAGGGTGTATGGGGAACGCCTCAAACACACCACCTTGTTTTATGGCTCTCTGTGTGTCTGTGGTCAATCGGCAGGTTTGATTCAGTTTATTTGATTTTTTTTTTTTCTCCCCTCAGTTTTAAAGTGTAACTTGCCAGTTGGATGGTCTTATCAAACACACATACTCTTTCTCTGACCTGTGCTGAACTTGTACAGTTATAATACAGCCTGTTCTCATTCTGTCTCCTTTAAAGTAATTACGATTTTATTTCAGAGAAAGGAGGAAGAAAGCGGCTGGTGGCAGGACATCAAAGCTGACCTAGGGTTTTATAGCACATCAAACCAACCTCAGAGCATTAGCGTCATTCTGATCCTTTCAAACAGTTCATCAAATTCATCCCACGCTTGTATATGTACAGTGTTACTGTGGGAGCCACTGAAGGACATGGTGTGTCTGAGTGGTTATGTAGAGGAGCAGAGCTATGGTACGTTGGACACTGTCTTTAACATCCACATTCATCAGAACGGATGAGGAGCAGGAGAATGGGGAGAGGAGACTTCATTGAATTAAAGCAGAGCAGTGTGCTTCCTCTTTCTTTAGTGGGCTGTTGAGCTGCTGAGTCAGGCTGTCATATGATGAACAACATCAAGCTAATTGAAAGAAAACCAACCCTCCCCGTGTATCAACTCTCCCTCCCCTCACTTGTTTTTTTAGGTTTTGAGAAAAGCTAGCATAAGGGAAATATAGAATAAGATCAGCCTAGTCATTGAATTAGTAGAGATGTCATGCACCATGTATCCCATTCACCAGCTTTTTATAGTTGATTCAGAGTCCTCTGAGGCTAGGACATGAATCAAATTGTCCTGCTTCAGAATTTGCTGTTTGGCCCTATAGCCACCCCTCTTATGTGGTTGTCTCTATGGCAGGGGCTCTATGCTGACCTTTTTTACAAGGAGCACATTTGCGCTTAAATTGATAAATTTGCTATTTAAGCTGATGCTCCTAAATTGAAATTCCAGGTCACACAGTAAATATTTAGGCCCATATGCGTGTTAAATGGTTGCACTAGATGACACCCCCCCCCCCCCCAGCAGCACCCAGTCTTGTCCCTTCCTTCCCCCTCTATTGAGACTGGCTTACAGACACCCTTGGCACCCCCAGTCAGCCACCAATCAACAGGCTTTGTCTCGTCCAGCTGCTGCACCTTCCCATTCCCATACAGAGAAAGATTTTCCCATGGAGGGCAGCTGTCTGCAGGAATCTCATCTGTGATTTTCTGGGTTTAATTGGGAGACATGTTTATCCTCACCAGTGTCCCACACCCACATATGTAATGGAAGTAGTTCAGTGAACCGTCTTCAGGTGATCAGTAGCCTAACCTTGCCTGAGACCTGAAGACTTGCATTAGCTCCGACCTAGTCATTTGGCATGATGCAGGACTCTCGGGTTCAAAGCCAGTCACATGTGTATACACACACACACACACACACACACACACGATGAGTTGTCTGAACTGGTTTGTGGTGGTAGGAGCTAGGGTGAGGAGGGGTAAGGGAGTGACCGAGACTAATGAAGAATGATTGGAGAACCTAGGAGGGGGTGTATCTCATTAGAGGTTCTGATTGGCTGATGTCATATGTGGTGGCATGCCGGTGTAACAGGACAGTGTGTTTATATACTGTGGGCTGGTGTAACAGGACAGTGTGTTTATATACTGTGGGCTGGTGTAGCAGAACAGTGTGTTTATATACTGTGGGCTGGTGTAGCAGAACAGTGTGTTTATATACTGTGGGCTGGTGTAACAGGACAGTGTTTATATTAGCCTGTGTGTGTGTGTGGGGGGGGGTCACAGATTGGTGGTTCAAGGTGTGTGTGTCTGTTGGTTAACTCTGTCTCTGACTCAGACAGGTGTCAACACCTAGTTAAAATAGGGTAACCTTTCACCTCCTGTGTGTGTCGGTCTTCTAATCCGGGACAAGTCTCCTGTTGCGGTTGAAAGACTGGCTCTCGTTGATTCCTAATTGTCTTCTGGCAAAGGGAGTCGCTTTCTCATCCAAGTTAATCACCGTTGTGTATGTGCTGAGCGACAAGGGCTTTTTGAAGTCTGTTCGGTTTTTGAAAAATAGTCACGTTTTTGATTTGGTTTAAACAAATGCATTATGTGGGTTGCATGCTGTAACAACACAGAATAAAGCAATTAATAAAAGCCCCATGATGGCAGTGACTGCTCATTACTGCGTATCACTTATCAACCATTTATTCACATTACTTTACATCAATAATTTTTTTAATTTGGTCATCTCTTCTCAGGCGGTGTCTCTGTCCCAACAAGTCATCCCATATAGACTAGTAGCTGGCTATAGCACTGCTTTCTGACAATCACTATTTTAGTAGTTCTTCAAAGTAGCTCAAGCATATTTTTATGACTTCTGAATACCAACAATGAATTACTTAGATCATGTATTGTCGGATAGAGATGCCTCACAAAGCAACAACTGCTCTCTATCCTTCTCGATCTGGCGCTCTGTCTCTCTCCTTCACCGTATCGGTCGGCCCTACGAGACTTGCCTGGACAAGTGGAAGGCTCAATGTATTCTGGTCATTGTAGTTAAATAACCACCATTTGGGCTAATTGCTTTGTGTGTGTTAGTTATCAGCCCAAAACTCCTCGGGGCTCCAGAAAGTGTCCATTCCGTAACCAGGGGGAGTACCCAGGATTTCTGTGATGTGGAGAGAAGTGTCTGTCGGATATCATGACAACGAAGTGATGCCTCGCGTTTGAGGAACGTTCTAAAATGTTAGCGTTGTTTACATCAGATCAGCCAGTCATCCACAGTAACGAAAGCTTATGTCATCAAACACACTGCTGCCTGTTGTCCATTTGACAAATGCCCATGGACAAAATGCGTTATCCTGTTTCTGTATGGTATTTTTATATATTGTGCTAGTATGGTGTTTGTATAATAAAATCTGATATGAACATGTTTGTGTTGCAGAGCCACCACTAACAACAAGGTAAAGGAGACTGTGGCTCTAGAGCTGAGCTTTGTCAACTCTAACCTGCAGCTACTGAAGGAAGAGCTAGAGGAACTCAACAGCAATATGGAGGTCTACCAGACCGAGAGGTAACATGTGAACAACAAGATCTCATAGTTTTACTTAGAAATTTGATGTATTATGGATGAACGTCTTTTTTTAATGCATTAATTCCATGTCGTTACCAAGGTTAATTCCACGTGGTTACAGGGTTAAAACAGAAACAACTCAAGGTTACATTTAGGTATTCATTCCAAGTGGCTAATGGAAAATTCCAACTGAGAACTTTTGGTATTTGTTTCATTAGTCCATTGTTGACATAGTCCCAAAATGTTTTGCTGGTCAGTAATCAAGTTGTCAAGATATGTAACTTTCAAAATACAGAAATCATCCCCGTGTGACGCATTTTGCATCATATGATGCGTCATACGGGGATGTTTTTCTGTATTTTGAAAGTTGCATATCTTGACAACTTGATTGCTGACCAGCAAAACATTTTGGGACATAATTAACAATGTATTAATAGTTTTGGTGTAGTTTTCCTTTAAGATTAGGGCTATGGTTTGGCGGCTTTACAAAAACAAGGTGCTGTTTCCATGAAGTATCAAGTATTCTCCCGGCTTGCTAGGGCATTGTGAACTGCCATGATGCAGTGATCAGAGTAGCGCTCTTCGCCCTCAGAGTATCATGAGTTCGCGCCAGTGCTGGCCAATAATATTGCTATTTTTGTTTTGTGAGTGCTGAAGAAGGCATATCGCCGTTCTCAGGACCTTTTTTTAAAACGTCCAAAATTGAAGTCTGTTTCTAGAGATCAGCCTGGTGTAAAAGCACACACCCTGGTGGAGGGCGCGAACACACAATGCGGTGGCCTATTTGTGCTAATTATAGCCTAATGAGTGGCCTGGAATGCCAGTAATGAAGTGAGTTGTGTGTGTGTGTGTGTTAGCCAGGCACAGTTCTGCGGTTTCTTCCATCCCAGCTGAAGCTCAGGGTCACAAGGGGGACAAATCCTGTGATTACTGTCATTAATTACCCCATGGGGAGGGGTGGAGTTAATGCACTGTGTTGTGGTATTAGAGGAGTGAGGGGCTACTGCCCAATATAGTTACTGTAATAGTACAGGGAGACAGATGGGGAGGGAGGTTTGGGTTTTTCTGTGGCGGTTTGTGACAAATGTCATTTAAAACACGTGTTGGTCTCTCTCCTTAAGTGAAGCCATCAATGTTCCCATGATCCCACTGGGTCTGAAGGAGACCAAGGAAGTGGACCTCACTGTCCCTCTCAAGGTAAGGACGATAGGACCTTACGGCCTCCCTCAAGGTGAGGACAATGGATAATATCTCTCTTGCTCGTTCTCAGTACTCACATTTTAAATAAAGTATCTCATTTTTCATCACTTTGTCAGGACGTTATCTGTGAGCACTATGGGGAGGACAGCTCTTTGTTTGAGAAGGAGATCAAGGAGTTTATGGAGCTCAGACAGGTTAGATACCCTCAGCTTGAAATGCTAATTAACTGCTCATGCTGTTGAAGATGCTGCCACCTAGTGGATTTGACATTGAGTACGGTTACATGCACGCAATAATGTGATTTATTATCGATGGTCAGATAAATATAGTAGTTCGATTAAAACGTTTACATGCTTTGCAAGAAGAATGCTTTCCCTAATAATCCTGTTTACATGGACACATCTGAAATCAAGCTACCTGATGACACTGATAAATGCAGAAAATCACCAATCAAAATAAAGGTTCTACCACAGCGGCCATGTTATTTTTGGGAATCATATTTGATTCTCAGTTCGGACATATAAAGTTTGTATGTGAATTACGTCTAAGACTAACGAGGAAGGCTCTCGGCTGGTGCTAGCACATGCACAGCTGGAATGCCGATTTATTTATTTTTTTAAATAACTATTTAAGGTGTTTACATGTCCTAATGATTTGAAAGATTGCTCAGAAAACCAGGTGCTTTAATTGACATACGTTTACTTCGATTTGGACTTTACGCCAATTAAGATAAGCAGAGTAAGGTGTTTACATGACTATTGTGTAATCTGACTACTGCATAATCATTTTAATATCCAATTATTACTGTGCATGTAAATGTACAGTGACTATTGGCTGACTGGTTGATCCTCTGTGGCTGTAAATATGCATGTTATTCCATGTTGCGTTGAGTGTTAATGTGTGTATTAATTGTGTGTTTGTTGTCAACAGGCCATGCGTACCCCCAGTCGTAATGAAGCTGGTTTGGAGCTTCTGATGGAGTATTATAACCAGCTGTACTACCTGGACCAGAGGTTCTTCCCCCCACACAGAACACTAGGAGTCCACTTCCACTGGTATACACCCAAACCAGACGTGCGCGTACACACACACTACAAACCACCGCATGCATGCACACGTCTCTTACTCATCTCTCTCATATCTCATCCTCTGTTTCTCTCAATTCAAAGGGCTTTATTGGCATTGGAAACATATGTTAACATTGCCAAACCAAGTGAAATGGATAATAAACAAAAGTGAAATGAACAGTGAACATTACACTCACAAACATTCCAAAGGAATAGAGACATTTTAAATGTCATGTGTGTATATATACAGTGTTATAATGATGTACAAAAGGGAAAATAAATAAACAGAAATATGGGTTGTATTTACAGTGGTGTTTGTTCTTCACTGGTTGCCCTTTTCTTGTGGCAACAGGTCACACATCTTGCTGCTGTGATGGCACACTGTGGTATTTCACCCAGTAGATATGGGAGTTTATCAAAATTGGGTTTGGTTTTTGAATTCTTTGTAGGTCTCTGTGATCTGTAGGGAATATGTCTCTAAAATGGTTATATATTTGGCAGGAGGTTAGGAAGTGCAGCTCAGTTTCCCCATTTTGTGTGCACATAGGCTGTCTTCTCTTGAGAGCCAGGTCTGCCTACGTCGGCCTTTCTCAATAGCAAGGCTATGCTCACTGAGTCTGTACATAGTCAAAGCTTTCCTTACGTTTGGGTTAGTCAGTGGTCACGTATTCTGCCACTGTGTATTCTCTGTTTAGGGCCAAATAGCATTCTCGTTTGCGCTGTTTTTTTTGTTAATTCTTTCCAATGTGTCAAGTAATTATCTTTGTTTTCTCATTATTTGGTTGGGTTTAATTATGTTGCTGTCCTGGGGCTCTGGAGTCTGTTTGAACAGAGCCAGCTTGGTTAGGGGACTCTTCTCCAGGTTCATCTCGCTGTAGGTGATTGCTTTGTTATGGAAGGTTTGGGAATCTTTTACTTTTAGGTGGTTGTAGAGTTTAACGGCTCTTCTCTGAATTTTGATAATTGGCTGGTATCGGCCTAATTCTGCTCTGCAAGCATTATTTGGTGTTTTAATTTGTACACTGAAGATATTTTTGCATAGCCTCAATTTGTATTTTTGTGAATTCTTGGTTGGTTTGCAGACCCCAGACCTCATAACCACAAAGGACAATGGGTTCTATAACTGATTCAATTATTATTAGCCAGATCCTATTTGGTATGTTGAATTTTGTTCCTTTTGATGGTGTAGAAGGCCCTTCTTGCCTTGTCTCAGATCGTTCACAGCTTTGCGGAAGTTCCCTGGGGCGTTGATGTTTAGGCCGAGGTATGTATAGTGTTTTGTGGGCTCTAGATTGAATTTGTATTTGGTCCTCGCAACTGAACCTTTTTTGGAACGACCATTATTTTAGATTTACTGCCTGGGTCTGACAGTCTGTGCAGAAGATCTAGGTGCTGCTGTAGGCCCTCCTTGGTTGGGGACAGAAGCATCAGTAGATATTTGACTTCAGATTCTAGTAGGATGAGGCCAGGTGCTGCAGACTGTTCCAGTGCCCTTGCCAATTTGTTGATATATGTTGAAGAGGGTTGGGCTCAAGCTGCATCCCTGTCTCACCCATGGCCATGTGCAAAGAAATGTATGTTTTTTGCACATTTCAACCACTTGTTTGTATACATGGATTTTTTGTTTGTTGGAATGTTTTTCCCCAACACCGCTTTCCATCAACTTGTATAGCAGACCCTCATGCCAAATAGTCAAGCTTTTTTTTTTATCAACAAAGCATGGGATGACTGCCTTTGTTTTGGTTTGTTTGTCAATTAGGGTGTGCAGGGTGACTACGTTGGAGGGTTTGTATTTTGTGCTGTAGTTCATTCAGTGTAATTGCCATAACCACTGGATTCTCCAGTCTTTTATAGTTGATATTCTAAGATTTGTGTTTGATCATGTATGTTTTTTCTGTGTTCTTTGTTATAGAGCCAAACAGATTGGAGAAGTGGCTAATCCATACCATATTTATCCATCTGTTCTGGATGGATAACTCAATGTTTAGTGTGTTCCAATCTTCCCAGAAGTGGTTTAGATTCTGCAATTACATTGAGCTGATTTCTGATGTATTGTTCCATCTCTTTCCGTAGTGTATTTCTGTATTGTTTTAGTGATTCACCATTGTGAAGGCGTAGGCTCAGGTTTTCTGGGTCTCTGTATTTGGTTGGATAGGTTTCTCAACTTCTTTCTTAGGTTACATTCTTCATCAAAATGTGTCATTGTTGTACATTTTTAGGTTGTCTGCTTGACATTTTTAGATTTGATAGAGAAGCTGAGAGGTCAAATATACTGTTTAGGTTTTCTACTACCAAGTTTACACCTTCACTATTTCAGTGGAATGTTTTGTCCAGGAAGTTGTCTAAAAGGGATTGAATTTGTTGTCTAGTAGGTTTCTGCACTATTTTCCTTCCATCTATAGCATTTAATATTATTCAGTTCCTTTGGCTTTGATGCCTCATTGAGTATTGATCTGTTCAAGTAGACTGATCTGATGAGGTGTCAGTGGGCTGTGGGAACGCTCTGAGACTAAACTGCCCCGCACCTCTCTCTCACACCTGCCCGTCCCCCGCTCTGTCTCTAGGTATGATTCTCTAACAGGTGTGCCGTCGTGCCAGCGTGCGTTGGCGTTTGAGAAGGGCAGTGTGCTGTTCAACGTGGGGGCTCTCTACACACAGATAGGAGCCAGACAGGACCGCTCTGCTACAGCTGGCATAGACCGGGCTATAGACGCCTTCCAGAGAGCTGCAGGTAACCACACATTCTTACGCTCACATTAACATGGCATGCGATGCACACACTGATACACACACACATCTTCTGGTTGCGCTTTGCTTTTTCTCTGTCATTACTGTGTTTCAACATACTTGTAAAAGCTGTTGTGTGTGTGTGTGTGTGTGTGTGTGTGTCCAGGTGCATTTAACTACCTGAAGGAGAACTTCTCCAACGCTCCCAGTCTGGATATGAGTGGCCCGTCACTATGCATGCTGGTCCGCCTGATGATTGCCCAGGTGCAGGAGTGTGTGTTCGAAAGAGTCACACTCACAACTCCGGACACGCACTTCGTCACCCAGCTACAAGTGGCAAAGGAGGCCGCACGGGTGAGGGGACGTGTGTGTGTTATGTTTTACAAACATGTTATACTCACTGGTGCACAATACCTCGATCTGCTGCACACTTGAGTAAATATGGATCCAGATTGTCAGCGCCTAACGATTTCTTACGATCTATAGCACATCGTGCAGATAAGACCTCATCTTCTGTGACTTTTTGGAAATTAAAAATGGGCTTACTGTTTTCCACATCAGCTGAAGGCCGAGGGGCTGAAACAATAGACCGGTCAGGATCATGTTGGCCATTTTTTTGGCCATTCACCAGCAGAAATAAAGTGCTTATTAAAAACATCACAAATTTCAGTTCAGTCACTGATGATCCCCGATTCCGATGTAATTTGCTTCGGCAGGGACGTTGAATTTCCTCGTTTTAAGTGAGTTAAAAGTTTTCCATAATTTAGAGGGATCACCAGCAGACTCTGTCATAGCACTAAGAAAATCCTAGATTTTTTTTCCTTTTTTATTCCTCAATTGCATAAAAAGCAGCCAATCAGCTGTTTCACCAGGTTTCCTCGCTAAGGCCCATGCTTGATTCTTTTGCAGGAAAATGATTTTTAAATCAGAGGAGAACCAAGGATTAGTTTGTTTTAATTTTTAAATGTATATCTGTAAGTTGCTTTAACGGGCCGTGTTTATCAGCCATGGAGGTAAAAATTGACGAAAAGAAATTGGGTCCATTATGCAGTTTACGGATAAAAGCTCTGAGAAATAAAGGTCATGGATAAAGGCCTGCTCGGAAGTGTTTATAGTTTCTCTTTAGAATTATACAGGGGTCAGGGTTTTTCTGCCTAGTGTCTCTGATACATGTAATAGGGCAGTGGTCACTGTCATTTGTAAATAACCCCCTAGCTATATTTGAGGTGTATTTAAGATAAGGTCTATTAATGTAGATTTTTCCAGATCTTTTGGATTAGGACGGGTAGGTATAGTTATTTAGTTCGTTACAAATGTCTCTAATTTAAGTGACGCTGGCATCAGCCAGTCCAGATTGAGATCTCCGATAATCAATAATTCAGAGTTTGCATAATTAGACATTAACTCAAACAGTTTGCATAGAGCAGATACCGGAGCTGAGGGTGGGCGATAAACTCCCGCTAGCGTTAATAGTGCATTATAACCAAGGACCACATTTAGAACTAAGCAGTCATACTGTCTCGGAACAGAAGTTGAAATGGACACCGTGACATCTAGGTTGCATTTAACATAGATGGCAATACCTCCACCTCTGCCTGCTCTGTAGATATTGTACCCAGCTAACAGAATGCTTTTCCAACCGTCTTGAAGGTGTTCCCACATATGCTGAGCACTTATTGGTGGCTTTTCCTTCACTCTGCGGTCCAACTCATCCCAAACCATCTCAATTGGGTTGAGGTCAGGTGATTGTGGAGGCCAAGTCATCTGATGCAGCACTCCATCGCCCTTCTTGGTCAAATAGCCCTTACACAGCCTGGAGGTGTGTTGGATCATTGTCCTGTTGAAAAACAAATGATAGTCCCACTAAGCGCAAACCAGATTAGATGGCGTATCGCTGCAGAATGCTGTGGTAGCCATGCTGGTTAAGTGTGCCTTGAATTCTAAACAAATCAGACCGTGTCACCAGCAAAGCACCATCACACCACCTCCATGCGTCACTATGCGGAGATCATCCATTCACCTACTCAGCGTCTCACAAAGACATGGCGGTTGGATCCAAAATCTCAAATTTGGAATCATCACACCAAAGGACAGATTTCCACCGGTCTAATGTCGGCAGGTTGCCTAGTGGTTAGAGCGTTGGGCCAGTAACTGAAAGATTGCTAGATCGAATCCCCTAGCTAACAAGGTAAAAATCTGTCGTTCTGCCCTTGAACAAGGCAGTTAACCCACTGTTCCTAGGCTGTCATTGTAAATAAGAATTTGTTCTTAACTGACTTGCCTAGTTAAAAAGATAAAAAATGAAATGCTCGTTTCTTGGCCCAAGCAAGTCTCTTCTTATTGGTGTTCTTCAGTAGTGGTTTCTTTGCAGAAATTTGACCATGAAGGCCTGGTTCACGCAGTCTCTTCTGAACAGTTGATGTTGATGTCTGTTACTTAAACTCTGAAGCATTTACTTGGGCTGGTAACACTAATGAACGTATCCTCTGCAGCAGAGGTAACTCTGGGTCTTCCTTTCCTGTGGCGGTCCTCATGAGAGCCAGTTTCATCATAGCGCTTGATGGTTTTTTTCGACTGCACTTGAAGAAACTTTCAAAGTTCTTGAAATGTTCCGGAATGACCTAGCTTCATGTCTTAAAGTAATGATGGACTGTTTCTCTTTGCTTATTTGAACTGTTCTTGCCATAATATGGACTTGGTCTTTTACCAAATAGGGCTGTCTTCTGTATACCAACCCTACCTTGTCACAACACAACTGATTGGCTCAAACGCATTAAGAAGGAAAGAAATTCCACGAATTATTTTAACAAGGCACACCTGTTAATTGAAATGCATTCCAGGTGGCTCATAAAGCTGGTTGAGAGAATGCCAAGAGTGTGCAAAGCTGTCAAGGCAAAGGGTGGCTACTTTGAAGAATCTCAAATAGAAAATAAATTTTGATTTGTTTAAGTGGCTGCAGCCCGACACCGGTACACTTATGACAACATCCAGCTCAAGTGCAGGGCGCGAAATTCAAAAGATATTTTTTTTTAAATATTTCACTTTCACACATTAACAAGTCCAATACAGCATATGAAAGGTACACATCTTGTGAATCAAGCCAACATGTCCGATTTTTAAAATGTTTTACAGGGAAGACAAAATATGTAAATCGATTAGCTAACCACGTTAGCAAAAGACACCACTTTTCTAACTCCATCAGTTTCTTACTCCATCACTAGCTATCACAAATTCGACCAAATAAAGAAATAAATAGCCACTAACCAAGAAAAAACTTCATCAGATGACAGTCTGATAACATATTTATTGTATAGCATATGTTTTGTTCGAAAAATTTGCATATTTCAGGTATAAATCATAGTTTACATTTCAGCTACAATCAGAAATTGCACCGAAAGCAGCCATAATATTTACAGACACCAACGTCAAATACCTAATTACTCATCATAAAACATTTCTGAAAAATACATAGTGTACAGCAATTGAAAGACAGGCATCTTGTGATTCCAGACAATATTTCCGATTTATTAAATGTTTTACAGCGAAAACAAAATGTAGCGCTATATTAGCGTAGCCACAATAGCCAGAAACACTTGGGCGCCCACGACCAGTTCACATGCACGACAGATATTAGAAATAGCATCATAAAATGTTTCTTACTTTTGGTGATCTTCCGTCAGAATGTTGGACAAGGTGTCCTTTGTCCAGAACAGTCGTTGTTTTGATCTGGAACGGCAAATATCCCTCTTGATTTAGCATGGGCACTTGCCAAGTGGCACGGATCACTCCAACGTCAACAAAGTCAGAGAACGGAACACGGCAGAACTCCCGGAAAAATTTCAATAATCTGATTAAACTATATTGAAAAAACATACGTTACGATGATATGGTCAAATGTATCAAATAAAATCTAAGACGGAGATGTTAGTCGTCCATAACGGGAGCAAAACAGAAGCCAAATCCATGTCCTCTTTCGCGCGCTCCAGAAACAGGAAGTGGACCGTCACGTCAAAGAAATAGCTTTTATTCCACCTCAGACCAAGATAAACACAAAATTTCTTCTCTCTCAGCCTCTTGACACCCAGAGGAAGGCGTATGAAGTGTATGTAGACTCTTACATATCATGACCATGTATAGGCAGGAAGTTGAACAGAGCATATATTTCTGACATTCCACTTCCTGGTCAGGAAAAGTGCTGCATAATGAGTTCTGTTTCACTCAGAGAAATAATTCAAACGGTTTTAGAAACTAGAGTGTTTTCTATCCAATATTAATAATAATATGCATATTGTACGAGCAAGAATTGAGTACGAGGCCGTTTGAAATGGGCATCTTTTATCTGGCTACTCAATACTTTCCCTTGCAGCCATAACAGGTTAACACTTCTTTTTTTTCATTTTTTGGTTACTACATGATTCCATATGTTTCATAGTTTTAATGTCTTCACTATTATTCTACAGTGTAAAACATTTTAAAAATGAAGAGAAAAAAATCCTTGAATGAGTAGTTAACTTTTGACAAAAGGTATGGGGGATTGGAATTGATGCAGACAATTACATTGATGGAAGCTACAATCTCTGCAATACTAAAGCTGATCTACCCCCTAAAAAATGTATGGAATAGCCAATTAGAATATACAGACCACAAATTCTATCATTTCATTTAGTATACCATCAACACAGCTACATTTATGCCTTTACAAGACTATGGGGATATTTTATGAATGCTTCCGCTCAGTGTTTGAGATCAATTGACACCCTTTACCATGGCACTTTGAGATGTATTTTAAACTGCAAAACCCTTACGCACCACTGCACTTTGTATACCAGGGTTGGCTGGCCTTCTCTAGTCACTCGTAGGCTCAGTCACTGGTATACTTTTATTTACAAAGCCATTTTGGGTTTACTACCTTTTTATTTGGGCATTTTTATTGTTCAGAAATGTGGTGGGTACTCTCTTCGTTCGCTGGACTTTATCCTGCTAACTGTTCCAAATGTCCGAACTGAATTTGGTAAAAGGGCTTTTATGTACTCTGCGCCAAGGGCTTGGAACACCTTACAAAATACTTTTAAACTGGAAGAACTTGTCCCGATTTGGTATTTTTAAATCACTGATGAATGATCTTGAGACTGATTCCCTGACCTGTCAATGTTTTTAATTTGCTGTTTTTGATTTTTGTTATACTCTTGTGAATTCTATGGTTTTTACTAGATTACTTGTAGTTTTTCATGTTTAATTTTTGTAATGACTTTGTGCTGCCTATCTTGACCAGGACGCTCTTGAATAAGAGATTTTAAATCTCAATGAGCCCTTCCTGGTTAAATAAAAATAAATAAATAAATAAAAACACCAGTCCTTTTTGGGTTGGAGGGTTTGTATTTTGTCCTGTAGCTCATCCAATGTAATTGGAGAATTCAGTGGGTTGTGGTAGTCTTTAATAGATGATTCTACGTTTTGTAAATAATCACGTATATATTTTTGGTTCTTTGTTAAACCACTTCAACCTTATCGGCCATTTATCTCCATTTTAGATAGATAGCTCTTCGTGTTTGTTTAGTGTGTTCCAATCTTCCCAGAAGTATTTTGATTCTATGGAGTCTTCAATCACAATGATGTTTTCTTATGTGCTGTTCCTTCTTTTCTAAGTGTATTTCTGTGTTTTAGTGTTTCACCATAGTGAAGGCGTAAGCTGACGTTGTGGTTCTGTGTTTTTTGTTGGATAGGTTTCTCAATTTCTTTCTTAGGTTTTTACATTCTTCATCAAACCATTTCTCATTGTTGTCTTAGGTTTTCTGCCGGAATTAAAATTTGATATGTTAGCTGATAGGTCAAATATATTGTTCAGGCTTCCTACTGCTAAGTTTACACCTTCTTCCCTATTGCAGAAAAACATTTTGTCTAGAAGGGATAGGATTTGTTGGCCAATAGTTTTTTGGTAGGTTTCGACACTGCCTTCTTTCCATCTATAGCATTTGTTAATAGTGTGCAGTTTGTTCTGCTTCGATGCCTCATGATTGATTTATTGCTCTGTTCAAGTAGATTGTGATTTTGCTGTGGGTCTGATAGTGGTGTCAGTGGGCTGACTGAATGCTCTGAAAGAAGGGTTGAGGTCGATGATAAAAGTAATCTACAGTACTACAGCCAAGAGATGAGCTATAGGTGTACCTATCATAGGAGTCTCCTCTAAGCCTACCATTGACTATGTACATACCCAGCGTGCAACAGAGCTGCAGGAGTTCTTACCTGTTTTTGTTGGTCATGTTGTAAAATGTTCCTGTTTTGAGTCATTTAATAGTGTTAGGTCTGCTCTATACCAAGTTAGCATACTCCTTGAGTCTCTTCCCTGTTTCACACCTGGTAGTTTGGTGGATGGGACTACCAGCTCTCTGTAACCTAGAGGGCAACCAGTGGGTCCATCTCCTCTATACCATGTTTCTTGTCAGATGACGATGTCTGTATTTCAAATTTCTTTGAAGTCCAGGTTCCTGCTCTTTAGGGCAAAGGCAGATGACCTCAGTCCTTGGCAATTCCAGGCTTTGTGTAATATAAAGTGTCCAATGTTGTTACTCGTGGTTTTGCTTCAGACCAGTAAGTGTGAGCAGAGCCTGCTGAGCATCTCTTTCATCTCTCTCTTAATCTCTCTCTAGGTATCTGATGTGTATAGCTTGGTACTCCAGACCATGTCTCAGACCCTTGTGAAGGACTATGTCCCGTTCTCCTGGGCCTCCATGGTTCAAGTGAAAGCAGAACACTTTAGAGCCCTCTCTCACTACAATGCTGCTGTCGCTCTCTGTGACCACACCCGTAAGTACCTGTGTATCTGTTAAGGATGATGCTTTAGGAGAACATACGTGTGTGTGCAGTGTGGTCCTGTGTGTCTCAGTTGGTGCGAGCATGACGTGTGTGGTGAATATTTTTTTTTTTCTCCCTGCACATACATAAAATGGATGCCGTCATTGTACTGTCAGTCACTTTGTATAAAAGTGTATGTCATGTTCTGTAGAGTCCATTGAGGAAGGGGGTGACGAAGAGTCAGCGACGGCTCTCTTCCAGTTCCATGTCAGTACTCCTGCTGGACCCCCACTCAGTCAGGTGCTCAGAGACCCTGAGGACAGACGCAAACTGGGTGAGTACACACACAAAGATATTTGATTTTTGTGCATGGTTGTTGTGAGTACCTACTAAAGCTCCATGTGTGTGTGCTCACGCTGTAGGGAAGGCCCACCTGCGTTGTGCAGTGATCAGACATGAGGAGGCTATGAGAGTACATGGTCTATGTAAGATCCTGAGGAAGATGGATATTCTACAGGAGGTGCTCTCTTTCATGTACAAACGCTCCCTGGACAAATACTCTGAGATGGACCGAGAGGACGACTTTGACGAGACCGCAGAGGCCCCCGAGATACACTGTGAGTGAGGGAGGGAAGGAGTGTGGTTTTTGTGACATTGAGTGAGAGGTCTGTGTATTAGAGCTACTGAACATACAACATAGTAGTAAGTGATTGTTGTCCCTCAGCTCAAACCCAGCACAAACCAGACATCACACCACCCAACTTCTCCACTGTCCCAGTCACTGACATCTTCCAAAGGCTGGTAAGAGAGGGAGACTAAACATATTTTCTTAGTCATCATTAAAATCATAAGGTTTTGAAGTTGATGATGGTGTCTCTGTGTGCGCTGCAGGGTCCCCTGTCAGTGTTCTGTGCGAGGGCACGCTGGGGGCCGGTGCGTGTGGTGAGTCTCCAGCGAGGGGACGGGGGTTTGGGGCTGACTCTTAGAGGAGACTCTCCTGTCCTTGTGGCTGGGGTGGTGCCGGGGGGATGTGCCCAGGTGAGATAGAAGCACCCCGTCTCCTCTTAACCCTCTGCTTTTGTATTTCCTAAGATTCTCCAATGGAAATTGTACAGTTTTTCATGCAGCAATGAAATATACTGTGTGTTTTCTCAGGAGGCAGGTTTGAGGGAGGGGGACTATATAGTGGCGGTGGATGGAGAGGACTTTAAGTGGGCTAAACATGGAGAGGTGGTCCACATCCTGAAGAGCTGCAGCGACAGAGGCATACAACTCAGCATCATCACACTGCACACACACCATACACAGGTAGGGGTGGTTGTGTCTGTGCTTGGGTGTGTGTGTGTTTACATCTCATTAATGTATGTGTCAGGGCTTTACATCGCAACCATTTTATTTGCATATGTGCCTAAATCTTTGGCTTGTGCGGCCTGGAATTGTTATTTAGGAGCACCAGTATGCCTAGAAAGATGAACGATTTAATATTTCTAATATTTGTCATTGTGCGCCTATATTTCTTTGTGTACACCTATATTTTTCAACTTAGTGTGTGTTACAAGGGAACGTGCCCCTACCTTTTACAAGGAAACGTGCCCCGAAGTTGAAAAATGTAGGCGCACAATGACAAATATTAGAAATATTAAATCGTTCGTCTTTCTAGGCATACTGGTGCTCCTAAATAACAATTCCAGGCCGCACAAGCCAAAGATTTAGGCACATATGCAAATAAAATGGTTGCGATGTAAAGCCCTGACACATACATTCATGATGTAAACACACACACGTACATTCATGATGTAAACACACACACGTACATTCATGATGTAAACACACACACGTACATTCATGAGGTAAACACACACACGTACATTCATGAGGTAAACACACACACGTACATTCATGAGGTAAACACACACACGTACATTCATGAGATGTAAACACACACACGTACATTCATGAGATGTAAACACACACACGTACATTCATGAGATGTAAACACACACACGTACATTCATGAGATGTAAACACACACACACGTACATTCATGAGATGTAAACACACACACACGTACATTCATGAGATGTAAACACACACACACGTACATTCATGAGATGTAAACACACACACACGTACATTCATGAGATGTAAACACACACACACGTACATTCATGAGATGTAAACACACACACACGTACATTCATGAGATGTAAACACACACACACGTACATTCATGAGATGTAAACACACACACACGTACATTCATGAGATGTAAACACACACACACGTACATTCATGAGATGTAAACACACACACACGTACATTCATGAGATGTAAACACACACACACGTACATTCATGAGATGTAAACACACACACACGTACATTCATGAGATGTAAACACACACACACGTACATTCATGAGATGTAAACACACACACACGTACATTCATGAGATGTAAACACACACACACGTACATTCATGAGATGTAAACACACACACACGTACATTCATGAGATGTAAACACACACACACGTACATTCATGAGATGTAAACACACACACACGTACATTCATGAGATGTAAACACACACACACGTACATTCATGAGATGTAAACACACACACACGTACATTCATGAGATGTAAACACACACACACGTACATTCATGAGATGTAAACACACACACACGTACATTCATGAGATGTAAACACACACACACGTACATTCATGAGATGTAAACACACACACACGTACATTCATGAGATGTAAACACACACACACGTACATTCATGAGATGTAAACACACACACACGTACATTCATGAGATGTAAACACACACACACGTACATTCATGAGATGTAAACACACACACACGTACATTCATGAGATGTAAACACACACACACGTACATTCATGAGATGTAAACACACACACACGTACATTCATGAGATGTAAACACACACACACGTACATTCATGAGATGTAAACACACACACACGTACATTCATGAGATGTAAACACACACACACGTACATTCATGAGATGTAAACACACACACACGTACATTCATGAGATGTAAACACACACACACGTACATTCATGAGATGTAAACACACACTATATTTTACATCTCTCGTGTGTGTGTTCAGGTGGATAGGAGGCAAGTGATGCTCTCCCCCAGTGGAGACGAAGCAAACGCTCTGCAACGGACCATGGGCAGAGCTAAGGGGCAGAGCACCGCCCCCTTACTCAACTGGAACAGGAAGAAGAATGGGGGAGGAGGCAGAGCCACCAAGAGACTGGGCAGCACCTTCAGTCTGCCGTTTGGAAACCTTCGGGACAGTGAGTCCATGTACTGAGATATATACAGAGGGACAGTGAGTCCATGTACTGAGATGTATACAGAGGGACTGTGAGTCCATGTACTGAGATGTATACAGAGGGACTGTGAGTCCATGTACTGAGGGCACAACAAACATGTTAGTCTATTCCATACAGTGCACTACCAGCCAACAGTAGTGCACTAGAGAATAGGGTGTCATTTCAGACAGTGCCATAGATAGACAAACCACTCAGGGAATGACAGGTGGACATGTTACAATACAAGGCTGTGTTGTAAATGACTGGATATTGGATGTGTTATTGCAGCAAGGAGAGGAAGAGGAGGATCGTAGGAAAGGATGCTTGGTCCAGATTACAGCAACTGCAGAGAAAGTTTTAGAAAGCAGGTGACTGCATGCATCTGTCGCTGAGGGAGTTAAGACAATGTAAATGATGTCCCAAAATAGGCTAAATGTTGGGGCCCAGTGTTATTGTAGCTTACTATTTTAGAGATGCAAGAAGACTTAATGTCAAACTACAGCCGCTGATCCAAAGACCACATGTCTTAATCAGTGAAAATATAGGTGTATAAACACTGATCGCCTTTCGTGGAGAATAATAATGCTTCGTATACTTTCAATGCATTTTTTCTGCAAAAGCTGGGTAAATGCTCCCGTAAAAAAAGGTGCACAAACAGCTTTTACATTTTTTGCGTTTACCCTCCACTACACCACTGGTCTTAATGTTAAAAACATGTTTTACTGTATCCCAGAGTCCTGCTTTTCCACTCCAGTTCTAACGAGGTCACTCCACTCTCAACAGTAAAAACAAGGACATCCATTCAGGACCTGAGTTTAGCCCTCCCTTCCTCAAGTTAAAGCATTGTGCAGCAGGGAATGTATAGCTGTAGCCATAGCACTGCATTCCATTCTCCTACCAGTGTTCTAGAGTTGTTGATGTAAAGTCCTTTGGTTCTGTTTGATAGTTGAGGACAAATGACTACCTTCAAAGTATTTCAATGGTTATACACTGAGTGGACAAAACATTAGAAACACCTGCTTTTTCCATGAGACTGACCAGGTGAAAGTGATGATCACCTGTTAAATCCACTTCAGTGTAGATGAGCGGAGGAGACGGGTTAAAGAAGGACTTTTAAGCCTTGAGACAATTGACATGGATTGTGCTTGTGTGCCATTTCAGAGGGTGAACGAGCAAGACAAAAGATTTAAGTGCCTTTGAATGGGGTATGGTAGTAAGTACCAGACGCACCGGTTTGAGTGTGTCAAGAACCACTATAGCTGCTGGGTTTTTCACTCAACAGTTTCCTGTGTGTATCAAGAATGGTCCACCACCCAAAGGACATCCAGCCAACTTGACACAACTGTGGGAAGCATTGGAGTCAACATGGGCCAGCATCCAGCCACACTTTCAACACCTTGTAGAGTCCATGCCCCAATGAATTGAGTCTATTCTGAGGGCAAAAGGGTGTGCAACTCAATATTAGGAAGGCGTTCCTAATGTTCTTTTCACTCAGTGTATGTGTGTTAGTTTTTCTACTGATGTTTTGTACTACATTCTTATGCACTGTGACTTCATAGGTGCAGAAAAATTAATATGGTGTAATTGCAGACCACAATTTGGGATGTTTCTTAATATGGGTGTTCCCTGCTATCAGGAAATTTACATTTACATTTACATTTTTAGTCATTTAGCAGACGCTCTTATCCAGAGCGACTTACAGTAGAGTGCATACATTTTATTACATTTTACATACTGAGACAAGGATATCCCTACCGGCCAAACCCTCCCTAACCCGGACAACGCTATGCCAATTGTGAGTCGCCCAACGGACCTCCCGGTTGCGGCCGGCTGCGACAGAGCCTGGGCGCGAACCCAGAGACTCTGGTGGCGCAGCTAGCACTGCGATGCAGTGCCCTAGACCACTGCGCCACCCGGGAGGTTCAACCCGGGAAATGCCCATTGATACCTGCCATCGGTCAGTTCCGGTGTTATGAGACTGATGGTTTCTCAACACATGATTTGTTTACATAGCAGGTTAGGTGGATTAGTGAGCCATGTTTGGAGACTGAGGTTAAGGTTAGGAAAAAGGTTAGGCTTAGCTACAATGCCACAGAAATGACCACGGACCAATGGCAAGAATCAATGGGTGTAACTTTTTATATCAAGAAATATATATATATATATATATATTGGAAAACGCCCCTAATGGTGTTCTGCAATTACTCTCTTCTTGGGAAAACAAATGCTCTACATACAGGAAACTGCCAAAAATAAAGGCAACACCAACATTAAGTGTCGTAATAGGGTGTTGGGCCACCATGAGCCAGAACAGATTCAATGCACTTTGGCATAGATTTGACAAGTGTCTGGAACTCTCTTAAAGGTATGCAGCACTATTCTTCCACAAAATATTCCATAATTTGGTCTTTTGTTGATGGTGGTAGAAAACGCTGTCTCAGGCTCTGCTCTAGAATCTCCCATAAGTGTTCAATTGAGTTGATATCTGGTGGCTGAGATGGCCATGGCAAATGGTTTACATTGTTTTCATGCTCATCAAACCATTCAGTGATGACTTGTGAACGGGGGCATTGTCATCCGATTGGGGCAAAGACATTGTAGCCAAAATCATGGCCTGCCCAGCATTTTATACATGACCCAAGGCATGATGGGATGTTAAATGCTTAATTAACTCTGGAACCACACTTGTGTGGAAGCACCTGCTTTCAATATACTACTGTGTATGCCTCATTTACTCAAGTGTTGCCATTATTTGGTTAGTTACCTGTATCTTGTGACACTGAAATGGTTAACGTGGTACATTAGGGGATATACGGACTTAGTTGACCTACTACTGCTCAGACCAACACAGCACACAGATTTTAGAATAATAATGATGTGTTGTTTTTATAAAGACCTGCTACTAAGTAGAGTTGAAGATGAGAATTGACCGTCTACCAAGTAGAAACCAGCTATCAATCTAATTTAACAGCATAGAGGAAAGCTGATGCTACATTTATTAAGGCCGCTTTTTGTTTTTACATTTTCAATATTTGGATACCCAAATAGTATTTTGAAATTCCAATATTTCATGTTATTTTCATCTCAATTATGAAGTTTAGATGTGTGTTTCTGATTTGTGAAATCTGTCTGCCATGGTGTTCTGTGGTGTTGATGTTTGTTTTTGGTTGTGTGCATTTCTGTGATTATTTTAGATGTTTTGTTAATTAAGGGATTTGTACTGCTTTCTTTTGTTTGAGAAAGTGAAAATCATGGCTGGCTGCTCATATATAATCAACTATCTATTCCTGTGTGTGTGAGAGTGTGACTTGCAGACTTTTCTAAGTGTAATTAAAGGAGTGGATCACGGATTTGTCTCCATTGATGGTAACCGGTTCTCAGGGTTGTCATGTTCAGTTATATAATTGTAGTTCTGTGGTAACCAGCAGGTGTCACTATAACCCTGGTTATTGTATCAGATATGGCCAGATAAGTTTGAGTCTTTTCAAATCAAATTTTATTGGTCACATATACGTATTTAGTAGATGTCATTACGGGTGTAGTGAAATGCAACCCATCATTAAAAAAAACATTGCTATTTATGAAAAATGCTTTGATCCATTGATGTGTGTATTGTACATATAATAGGTTATACATGTCTATGTAACACAATTCTCACTAAAGAAGCCCGCATGTAAATATTAGAGAGAGAGGGGGCCCTGTAAGATTTGAGAGCTGAAAATTGCTTTTTTTCTCAGGTCATTGGTACTGTCTCTCTCGGCTGTCCCATCTCTAGATACGTATATATAGTGTGTGTGGACACCCCTTCAAGTTAGTGTATTCGGCTATTTCAGCCCCACCCGTTGATGACTGGTGTATAAAATAAAGCACACAGCCATGCAATCTTCATAGGTCATTCTGCTGCCAATGTTTGTCTTACTGAAGAGCTCAGTGACGTTCAATGTGGCACCGTCATTTCCAACAAATCAGTTAGGTCAACTGTAAGTGCTGTTATTGGGAAGCGGAAACGTCTAGGAGCAACAACTGCTCAGCCGCGAAGTGTAGGCCACACAAGCTCACAGAACGGTACTGCCGAGTGCTGAAGCGTGTAGCACATTAAAGGCTGCTTCCTATATACATAGACTTGAAATCACTGGCCACTTCAATAAATGAAACACCAGGCACTTTAATGTTTTCATATTGTAATGACCTGACTAGATCATAAAGGAACAATTGTCCAGACAGAGGATTGAGTTTACGAATTGACGGTTTATTAACCCAACTTTACACAGGCTACTGTTTGGCCATAGCCCACGCCAAATAAATGAGATACCCCACAAGCCAACCGTGACCTTCTCTTGTGAAGGCCAGACGTAAGAGAAAGAACAATGGCTAAACCTGGTCTTAACTTCCAATGCTCCATCCCCCTGCCCAACCCCCCTCCACGCCACTCCGCCAACCACCAGGATGCCCGGCATCAGAACATTCCAGGCATTCCCGTGATTGGCATGTCGGACCCCGCGAAGACTGGTAAGTACAACACAACCCACTAATAGCCTAACACATAACACACCGCTGTCTGTGCGGGTCGCTACAATATCTTGCATTACTCATATACTGTATTATACTGTATCTTAGTGTAGTGGCTCTTGCTCGTCCATGTATTTATCAGGGATGCAAACCTTTCGGCGCAATTCACCATTTTGAATCCAAAATAGGTCACACGTCATTCGTATAGACCCGCTGAGAAGTTTGGGAGGGAGTGGGGGCTTTGGATCAGACTACTGGCTGTAAGCGAACGAGTAATGCGCAATACTGGCTGTATTCAAGGCTCAGCCAATCGTAACAGCAGAATGCCGCACGCGACTGAAGAGAGAAGCAACAACCAATTTGCTAGTTACAGCATCAGCGCGTGCTCTGGAAAGACAGCAGAGAGTAGAACATCTGTTTGCCAGTTACAGCAGCGTGTCCCCTGAACGATAACAAAAAGGTCGGTGAGAAGCCTGACCACAGAGACGGGGGTAAGAAGGTGATGAAGCTGTAACCAAAAAACAACTGGCATTTGGAAAGTTTGAGGTGAGGGAGAAAGTGTGGTGGAACAAGTATTGTTAGCATTGTTAAGTAACGTTATCTTGCTAGCTGGATTGAATTCTCTTTTAGCTCAATTAGCCAGAGAAACCTATAGAGGTGAAAGGAACACCACACACTTTCTCACTTTTTCAATACAGTGGATAAAAATGTCAGGTGTTCTCTGTCTGAAAGAGATAAATTATGCAAACAAAGGGTGCCAGCAGCAGAGCATGAGACATTGTAGAACAGATGTCCACAGGCAGAAAGTGTACAATGTAATAACCTGCTGTGTACCCCAAGGATATAGCTTTTGTTGTGTTGAACTTGATAGTACCACTTGTGTGTGAGTGAGGGGGATTATTAAATGCTTTTACTTGGTGAATGTTATTTTTTGCACACATGTAGCCTTGTGTACTCGATCGATGTCTACTAGTGGCCATTATAGTAGAGCAAAAATACAACGCTGGTTTGTTTCATTTTATTTCTACTTTAAGATGTTTTTTCCCCCAAGTGCAATATTTAGATATGTGTGTGTGTTTTATTGTAAAGGCTGTCATGGTAACAAGTGTTCTATTATAAAGGCTGTCATGGCTAGCTGCAATATTAGTGTATAGTTTTCTCTCAAGACTTGAGTGTGATTTGCAGTAAAGTCTAAGTAACAAATAACATTGGATTGCTTTCTTTACAGTTTTTTAGCTGTGAGTTAGGTTCACATGAACCACTTTTTATTTAACACACAGAGACTGATCATGTAGATCATATTCTTTGTTTTAATTAGTTAAAAGCTGCATTTCCCCCTAGCAGGGATTTTGTTTTGCATGTTTCGGTGCAACAAACAAGTGTCACCTTTTTGGGCCCTCACCAGTTTGCATCCCTGATTTTATATATTCTTAATTTATCATTCCTTTACTTAGATTTGTGTGTATTGGGTATATGTTGTGAAATTGTTAGCTATTAAGGCACTGCATATTAAGGCACTGCAGCGGTCTAAGGCACTGCATCTCAGTGCCAGAGGTGTCACTACAGACCCTGGTTCAATTCCAGGCTGTATCACAACCGGACGTTATTGGGAGTCCCAAAGGGTGGCGCGCAATTGACCCAGCGTCGTGCGGGTTAGGGTTTGGCCAGGGTAGGTCGTCATTGTAAATAAGAATTTGTTCTTAACTGACTTGCCTAGTTAAATAAAATTTAAAAAAGGACTGCACTGTCGGAGCTAGAAACACAAGCATTCTGTTACACCCGCAATAACATCTGCTAAACATGTATGTGACTGATTTGATTTGGAGGAATAATGGTCTGGGGCTATTTTTCATGGTTCCGGCTAGGCCCCTTAGTTCCATTGAAGGGAAGTCTTAACGCTACAGCATACAATGACATTCTAGACGATTCTGTGCTTTCCTGTTTCAGCATGACAATGCCCCGTGCACAAAGCGAGGTCATACAGAAATGGTTTGCATGACTGGCCTGCACAGAGCCCTGACCTCAACTCCATCAAACACCTTTGGGATGAATTGGAACGCCGACTACGAGCCAGGCCTAATAGCCCAACTTCAGTGCCCGACATCACTAATGCTCTTGTGGCTGAATGGAGCAAGTCCCCGCAGCAATGTTCCAACATCTAGTGGAAAGCCTTCCCAGAAGAGTGGAGACTTGTAGCAGCAAAACGGGAACCAACTCCATATTAATGCCCATGAGTTTTGAATGAGATGTTTGATGAGCAGGTGTCCACATACTTTTGGTCTTGTAGTATAAATACATTAATAACAGAGTAGAACGAGAGAAATAAGCCTCTCTCTAGTGGGTCACGTATGTCCTAATGCTCTCCCATAACCCCTCTTGCATAAATCTGCACAGATGTTTATGACTGTACTACCTGGCGCGTGCACACACACATTCTCTCTCTCTCACACACACACACACACACACACAGCATATCAGTCCAGTTGTAAATCTAAGTGGATGTGTATTCCCCCCTGACCCTCCGGCACAGTGCTCCAGTGTTTACTCTTCACAGACAATCATTTTTCAATCAGTAATCAATGAACAAAGCAGCTAGCTGGGAGCTATTGACCCAAACCAGCCAGGGCCCAGCACCACACAATGATAACCCAGGGAAGTGTGCAGTCAATCAATCAAATGTATTTATAAACCCCTTCTTACATCAGCTGATGTCTCAAAGTGCTGTACAGAAACCCAGCCTAAAACCCCAAACGGCAAGCAATGCAGGTGTAGAAGCATGGTGGCTAGGAAAAACTCCCTAGAAAAGGCCCAGAACCTAGGAAGAAACCTAGAGAGGAACCAGTCCTCTTCTGGCTGTGCCAGGTGGAGATTATAACAGAACATGCCCAAGATGTTCAAATGTTCATAGATGACTTGCAGGGTCAAATAATAATAATCACAGTGGTTGTAGAGGGTGTGTTTCTTTGTTTACGCATGCGTTTGTGTGTACAAAACCCAACATTTAGAGTGTACAATGATCATAGAAAAAGGAATCTCAAACTCACTTTAATACAAATTGGGTTTATGGTATGTGAGTGTGTATGTGTGATTATCCTCTGAGCAGAAGATTCTTTAGCTCCTGTGCCTCTAAAAGCACGGGTGAGGTGTGTGTCAGTGTTTTGAACAAGGGAGGTGTGTGTCAGTGTTTTGAACAGGGGAGGTGTGTGTCAGTGTTTTGAACGGGGGAGGTGTGTGTCAGTGTTTTGAACGGGTGAGGTGTGTGTGTCAGGGTTACATTACGCTACACTCAGCGATGGACTGCCATCCTATCGTCCTGATCACCCGACAGCCAATCAGATGCTGTGTTTTTGTCAGAAGGCGAGGGGTCCAGGGGTCTGCATCTTCTCAACATATCAATTATACATCCATCTGGATTCCATTCCGGAACCAGTGGGCTTCCGATTCCCCTTAGCTGACCTCCAGGTCGTCCAGGAAGCCATCACACCCTGTCCTCTTCCCTGGTGTCATGTCATCAGCCTCTCAATTAAAATGTGGTGTCAACAGCCACAAGTTTGCCCCACAACGCAGGGCATTTATACACTTCATCCCCGGGGGGTAGTGGAAGGGTAGTGTGGGATTGGAGAAGGACAGGATGAACTGGAGGTGAGGGTTAGAGGTTCCAGGCAGGTCAGGGTGAGGGACTGATATCATGACCATCCAACAGAACAATGATAGTCTTTGCTAGGAGTGAAGACGTGACGCTCACAGTTTCGGAGCGAGAGAGTCGGTTTGTGACTGTATTAAAGCTTCACTTGCCCAGTTCTCAATCCACTCACTGCTACTGAGAGAGAAAGAGAATGATGTGCTTCCCTTCACCATCTTTCCCTCCATCTCTTCTTTCCTTCTCTCTCTCCCTCACTGACCTGCTCTCTCACCCTCCCTCCCTCCTTCTTTTCTCCACCCTCAGCATTCTCTCTCTCTCTCATCAAGTCCAGGCTAGTAGATGTATATTTTATGCTCTGCTCTGGAGGCTTTTACAGATGTTATTTTTTACTTAAAGAGAGAAAGGGGACTGCTACTCCATAATTTAGAGGTAATCCTGTCCACCAAGAATAAATAAATAAACAAAGCAACAAACAAACAAATGTATGCACACTATGGTTACTTCACACAGAGACATTTAGTACACACACACGTCAACAGAAGACACGCATAGTAGTGCACCGCACAGATTCATTGACAATGAGTTCATATTTAAAACCAAAATACATAGTACAAGTGGATGTGTAATCTGTTTTGTCTTGTTTCAGTCAATTTAAATAGCATTATGTATTGTACAGCATCTACAAATTGCTAACTATTATTATACTGTATTCATTCTCATACAGAATTACCAATATGCTAAATTGACAAATACATAATCATGTAAAACTGTTTGCAGCGTTCTAAAATACCACATTTCAAATCAAAGACTAGAAATAGTCATAATATACATTTATGTAATTTAGCAGACGTGAGTACATATATTTTCATACTTTTTTCCCATACTGGTCCCCTGTGGGAATCGAACCAACGGAGCCACACAGGGCCTATAAAGCTCTGTGAAATATGAATTGAGTTGTACTGTAGTAGGGCAGTGGTGTGTGTGTGTGTGTGTGTGTGGGCTAGGTATCGTGATGTCTGTGAGTCTTGGGACCACTCTCCTTGCCTTCCCCAGGCAAGAAGAAAATCACACCCCAGAGTCAGGCAATGACCCCCCCACACACACCACACACACACACAGCGAGGGGGGTAGAGGGAAATGTAGGAGGAATTCCTGTGTTTTAGAGAGGGATGTTATTAAATCTTTATAAGTATGTCTGTCGAGGAATCGAGACAACCTCCTTTTCCTCTTCGACGGTGAGAGGCTCAAGCATGGTTGTGTGTGTGTATTGGCCTCCTCGTAACTTATTGATGATGGAGGGTGTTACTATGGAATCCTGTGGTGGGCGTCACCCTGCTGCATGCTGGACACAGTGATACTGTCACACACACACACAGAGAGCAGAAACAGGAGAGGGGAAGTGGGAGGAGGATGTTGATATTGATGAGAGGAAGAGAGGTGAGAGTGTTTTGAGCAACGAGACTAACTCAACACTCTTACGCTGCAGTTTGGATTGAAGCCTCATCTCATTGACTTTGAGAACAACCAGAGAGTATCAGTCCCAGGCAACACCTAACACCTGTCCTGTCATTATAATATCATCCAATTTCTACTGTGGAGATCAATAAAGTTTATTAAATTCAATGATCCCCCAAAAAAGGTGTGGTTTTTTTTCTACCATTATTTATCATTACAAACATTCATTTTTAATAGCTGTACTGGTCATTAGTATCTCAGAGAATGAGTGAATATCCACTGGCTTTTTCTCTTGTCTGACAGCCCTTTCCAACACTGTAGCCTTGTGTCCTGTCTGTAGCTGAAATGACATCAAAATACTAGAGATTACATGAATGAATAACAAATATTCTACGGGAACAAATCCATCATGATATACACTGAGTGTACAAAACATTAACAACACCTTCCTAATATTGAGTTGCATGGTCTTAATGTTCTGTACACTCAGTGTATTTTCTACTATCAACAACAAAACAAAAACTCAAAGATCCAATTAAATAGAAACGTGTCACCAAGTGATAATATCCAAATATAAATAAGTTTTGATCTTTGATAAAGATTTTAATCAAATAATTTTCACATTATTTGTAGCCTACAATATTTAGGCTAAACGCGCTAAGTAATTATATGCATATCAAAGTTATTTTATTAATATAAAAAAATAAAATAAAACGGAATGTTTTTTTTGCAGTTACTAATGTTGATAAATCTGTTTCATACATGTGCACACTGAAAATTTGAATATATTTAAATTGAAACGAGTGAACAGTGCTCACCAAGACATTATCACACGCAGAACAAGCCATTATCCTCCTCCACTTCCACCCTACCCTGTCTGTCGGTTTGTTTTGAGTTCCTTCATTCAGCACGATGTCTCTCTCCTTCTCTCAGCAACGATAAAAGACCATCGGAATATTCGGTAGAGATCCGATAGACCAGAAGGCTGCAACTAACATCCTTGCCAAACGGTGGAGCTGCTAGATAGCACACCAAGCCTGCGGCCAAACGGAGAAGGTAAACACACCACAACACGCAGGGCCTCCGGATACCACCATAGCTTTCTGTAAAAATCTGATTTCTTCAAGTACACTGTTTTGTTTTTGTTATGGAGGGGGTAAGTAACAACCAATCATTCCCCTTATACTTAATTATCTCAGACCGGTTGGCTGACAACTTCATGAAAATGAAGCGCGTGCATTGATGAGGCCGGAAGGCGTATGTTATGATTCTGAACGGTCAAATAGCTAGCAACTGTGACCTACTTTTGGAGCATCCTACTGGGGGACACACTTGTTTCTACAACGAGAGGACTTGAATCTGACCCGGTGGTGTGACAGGTTGTGCAATGTTAGATTCTGTTGGCACGAGTTAAGTTGTTAAGAATAACTGGATGAATGTAATAAAGAAGAATGTAAAAAAAAAATTAAAAAAAAACCTGAAGTTGGAAATGAACAGCAGTTTCTGGTATGAATACATTTCATGAATTATGTTTATTTGAGAGACCAGTTTGCGGTTACTAAGATGATGAAGGATGAATTGGGAAAGGTAGAGTCAGAGTGACCAGGAGCGGTATTATGGTGATCTCATGTAAAAGCTGGGATATATGAGATAAGCGTGTGTATAAAAACCACTATAATCGCATAAATGTAAAAAGTTTGACACGGAATATCAGTGTTGAAGAGTCAGAGGATGCACGGTGCTGCTATTGTTATGGGAATCAGGTTCCAGAGTTCACTGAGTGCCTTGTTAGGGTGAAGGAGGTCAAACTAGCGAGGATCAGGGCTGTCTCCTATGCGGAGGCAGTGGAAATTGTTGAAGGAGAGAGTAGAGATGTTGAAGCTATGACAGTGGATGAGATATTACTCCCCCCCCCCCCCCCCCCCCCCAGGCCCCAGAGACTGTGTAGGGACCTGAGTAGACATTTGAAACTGAATGAAGGAGTACATTTTAGAATATAATGAGTATGTTTTTCACCCAAAACCCAGTAGGTGATGGACATAATACCTGTTTGGATGTAGAAAAAGATAGCTAGCAACAATGACAAAAATGTGGGGAATCATAGGTGGCACATTTCAGCTTGTTGTATCTTGTTATTGATACTAAGTCTTGTTTTCACTAATGTTATGTCTATGCTTATTTGGCTAAAATATGTTAGCTAGCTAACCAACAACTGTAACAATGTATTTTTAGAGACAACAAGTGCTTATTGTGCAAATGTAGGGGAGATTAGGGTAAATTGGGGTAAGCCACCCTTGTTTCTGGGAAACCATACACAAAATGTATCATTTGACCAAATATTTAGGAAGAAGTCTTCATTCATTTCATGAAGTCTGTGAAGGAAGAAACCACATGGAAAAAGTTGTAAGCAAGTTAGGTAAAAGAAAAACGGATTTTCACCAATTCAAATTAATTGATTGTGTTAGAGGTTTCATGATGCTTGTATCTAAATCAAAGTAGATAATTGTAATACTGTTCTTTACATCAGTTGGTCTGTATAAGCTTCGATATGAGGCCCTAACCTTATACAGTAGGATGAAAGTGCATACTTTAAAGCTGTGTGGGCTAATATAGTCAAAATGTTTTCCTAATAATCTCCAGCTTCCAATTGTCTCATTCATCCCCCCTCCTCTCCCCTGTAACTGTTCCCCGGGCCATTGTTGTAAACGAGAATGCATTCTCAGTCAATTTACCTGGTAAATTAACAAAAATAAAGTTGAGCCAATGGCCATAGGGTAAATTGAGCAAATGAAGTGTTTTCTACCCAGGCGTAATGTAAGGCATTATCGCTGGAATATGAGGTAACAACAGGGTAACAACAGGCGGCATCCCCTTTGTGGCGGTAATGCACCCTAAAAAAATCCATGCCTTGTGTGGTCCGGAGTGCTGGTTGTGCTCTTCTCCTTGAGTGTGCTGCGCAATCCGAACACGGCCCTCCGTCACTCCGTCACATGATCGGGTCTTACTCACAGGCTACAAGTCAGACAGATCAGGTACGCAACTGTGCGCGTCCTTATCCAATTCCGAGGTGCATATTGAAGATATTGGAAGAACAATCTACTATCCCCCATAGTACAAAAGTCGACCTATTCTGTGCGAGAAATACATATTCGAAACATAGTCCGGGACATTTGTGGTATCGATAGATCCCAAATGAATACAACCACTAGCATCAAAAAAACTTTTTTTTTTAAATCATAATGTTAAGCTTACAAATGTTGATAAACTACTAGGCTATTTCTTCACATTATAAGCGCAGCAATGCGCACATGGTAGTAGGCTATAAGCACAAATGTTCCATTACCAGAAAACACCATTATCAAAAGTGACCGCAAATGCAATTATGCATGTAATGCATAATGCATAATTTTATTATAAAGGTGCGTTTTTATGGTAAAAATGATCTTCCCCAAACTTGAAACTCACGCTGCTTATATATGCTTAATGTGCTTAATTTTAAGAAGTTATTTGGCCACTTTAGTTGTGATACAAATCTTATTAAAACATATAGTCCTAAGGGCTAGGCTACAAGAGCTGGGCACTGCATCTCAGTGCTAGAGGCGTCACTACAGACACCCTGGTTCGAATCCAGGTTGTATCACAACCGGCCGTGATTGGGAGTCCCATAGGGCAGTGCACAATTGGCCCAGCGTCGTTCATGTTTGGCAGGTGTAGGCCATCATTGTAAATAAGAATTTGTTCATAACTGACTTGCCTAGTTCAAATAAAGGTAAAAAAAAAAAAGAGGTGTGACTATGATTTGAAAAAGTCGCCAAAAGAATTCTTGTTTCTTATGCTGGGCATCATTCACAACTGATAGGCTAGAATTGTCACCCATCAGACTATTCTTGATTTAATCTTGTCTTTACATATACTAAATAATATATGTGTGACATTTATTTGGATTATGAATGGACCATTATCATGCACTTGTATCGAAACAAGGGAAGCGGAAAAAGACATGTCATCTATGCACTTAAATAGGGAATGGAGGAAACTTTTCCCTGTGGTTAATTTTCATGCCAGCCAGGTAGGTTAAACTCCTGTTGTAAATATTATCAATGTGATTCATATTTGGAAAGGTAAGAAATAAATATAGTAAGCCTAGCCTACAGAAAGCTGATGGTCACCTCCTCTTTTTATTAGTGGCCATCATTCTGTTTCTCCCACAATTGCATAGCCTATTGAAATGTAGCGCAACATGAGCTTATGGACTCATGAAGTGTTTGATTAGATTTTCGAAGACATTTGCATTGATGTCAGAGTGATGAGAGGGACAATAGAGTGTTGAGTACCAGGCAGTTAGCAAGTTTGGTAGGTTACTAATGACCAGCAGCAGCATCAGAGCTTGGAGAAGCCTAATTACCCTGACTAAACGGTCATGTGGAATTTGACTGCCTTCATGACTCGTGACCGCCGGAGTGGCAGTAATACGGTCACCGCAACAGCCCTAGGGATACACAACATCCTGAAATATTTGTAGATACTGTGTCTTTGTTCGAAATAATACAATATTTCCCTTGACGGAGTGATGCTGAATGTAAAGAAATGCTAAACTTACCCCACATTCTACTATTTATGTTTTGAAATATAGTTTACATGTTGTCAACAGTCTAAGCCAATCCTGTCTGTTTTCCTCCTTAGTTACGCACACGTTGGTTTTGTTGCCAAACAACCTACCCATTTATAGTTTAGCTTCCTCTGTAGTTCTCATCGTTGTTGGATACAGGAAGGAATGCACATCTGTCCATATAGGTGAGTTGTGTTTCTATTTCCATTGGGTTCAGCCAGGGCCTGACTACCACATTTGGGGCCCTGGGTACCGACGTCCATGTGCAGTTTTATAGTGCTATTCTATACATTTTGTCATGAGGCTATGAGAACATGTTGCAGGTTTCAAGATAATTTCCAGAAACCTTTTACCATGGGTCAGAGAGAATTTTTCCAGTTTTATATCTCATCTCATGCTATTGTTCACATTTACCCATGAGGCTGAGAGAGAATTTGGCCGTTTTAAAGCAAATTTCCTACAATTCTACACTTATTGCTATCATATGCTATCTGTGGGGCCCCAGGTAAAGAGCGATGAACAATAAACAAATGGACAGATAAAAGACAACTGTCCATATTTCTACCCAGAGCTTGTGAAAGAAGATCAGGCATATGGTGCTGCACACGACAAGCTTTCTCCCAGGCTGTCCATTATCTACAGGAATGGCCTCTCATGAGATATCTCCTGCCCGCCCTCTCGCCTCCTCTCATCTTCTCTGTGGACGGAAGTTGTCTCCCATCCTGTGTGCCCTCCCTGGCGACTCTCCAAGGACGGATGGGGACAGAGTGAGTAGGGTGGGGGGAGATGGGGGCAATCCGTGTGTGTGTGCTCTGTTCTGCTCAGTGGCGTTGACAGCTGTCACTTTGGCTGGCACTAATGCAGACGGGCTAACGTGTAATGATCAGGACAGGCCCAGATCTGGGGGCTCTCCGCATCCCAAGACTCACCGCACTCACTGTGTCACTGACTGCCTCTCTTCTGCCTGAGAGGCCTGCGTCTCCCCTGCTGTGGGGAGTGGAGGAACTGGTGCATGGATAGCTACACGCTGGTAGTGAGATGCAGGGACAGTGTGTAGTGTACAGTTTTACCTTCAGTACGCAGGAGTAAAGGAGGAGGAGGGAGAGAAAGCCAGAAAAGTATGTGTGTGCGTCCGCTGCTTGTGTGTGTGTGTGCGTGCGAGTGTGTATCCGTGTGTGTGTGTGTGTGTATCCATCAGTGTGTGTGCGAGCTCTGAGGTGTGTGTGGGTAGAGCTCTGAGGAGCAGGGTGGGTAGTGGCTAGGGAGAGATAAGGGAGCGGATATAAGAGGGTTCAGCCAGGTCACAGTGTGGTTAGCACAGACAGCAGGGGGAAGGAAAGTGATACACCAACCATTGCTACTAATACCAAGACAGAGCAGGAAAATAAGACAGGGATGGAGGGAGGGAAATGGAGAAAATAGTGACCAGGGGAGGGGAAGAGGAGAGGATAGAAGAAGGTAGGAGTAGTTGTTGTGTAAGAAGAGAAGGGATGGAGAAGAAGGGCGCTGTAGTGTTTGGCGGTTGCAGCCCTCTAAAGTGACTCCTGCTCATTATCATGCCTGCTGTCTGTTTGCTGTCTGTCTCTGTAGCTCCAGGAATATCAGGTGTGGACTCTCTAAAAGGGAGACTGTGTGTGTCTGTTTCCTTGTCTCTCTGCATACGGTACACGTAGCCATTGTATGTGTGCTGAATCAGCTTGTTATCTGGTGGAGCCGGAGACAGAATAGGTTTAAATATCAGCATCGCCGCAAGGCCTTCCACCACCCACTTAATCATCTGTTTGTTTTCTCCTCCCTTTCTCTCTCTCTTTCACACACATGCACATATTTCCTGCCAGACCTTTGCCACCATAGGCCTATAGGATTATAAGACTTTCTCATCCCCTGTTTCATTTCGTCAAAATGACTACCTAAAAACGGTTAAATGAATACGTCAGGAGAGAGGGAAGGATTGAGGAAGAGTTTTCATCTGGAGATTATCCCCCAACATAAATCTGTTAATTAATATCAACTGGTAGTTCCAGTGTTAATTCAGGCTCAGGGTCTGCTAGTATAATAATCAGGATAATCTGTCTAATACAGCTGGATTACAACAGGTTAGGAAGATAGGACCTGAAACTGGATTTTGGGATTCACTAAAACATTCATTCGTTATCATGGTTACCATCATCTAATAGTCATTTGACGTTATAGATAATATTATGGACAGACTTGTGCCATCAGTTCATGTTCAGACGCATACTTGTATAGGTAAAGCTTAACATAGTGTGTGTGTCTGCACCAGAAGTAATGGTTGTTCAACATGCCCCTTCCACACTCACAATCATACACGTTCACACACATACTCACCAGAGGAGGCTGGTGGAAGAAGCTATAGGAGGACGGGCTCATGGTTATGGCTGGAATTAAATATTTGGACCGAGTCAAGCATGTGGGTTCCATATGTTTGATACCATTCCATTCCAGCCATTACAATGATCCCGTCCTCCTATAGCTCCTCCCACCAACGTCCTCTGATACTCATACATAGTCACACACCCTCTCACGCTAACACACCAGGTCTGTACCATTGTGATGGCACTCCTCTCTCTTCACCATCCCTGCTCGTTCCACCTGCCTTGTCCCTTCCGTTGGCCCACAAGTCCAGTGTTTAAATATTTCAGACAGTGCACTAGCTCAGACACACTCACACACACCCTGTCCCCAACATAGCTGAGAGAGATGCGTGGCGACGACAGATTCATAAATATTCAATGAGAAATGACCCCGCCTCACCACAACCTTTCAGACCCACAATGATTTATTGATTTCTTTATTTGTCACATAAAAACTATTTCCCTCTCTTTCTCTTTCCCTCCGTCTCTCTCTCTTTCCCTTCAGTCTCTCTCTCTTTCCCTTCAGTCTCTCTCTCTTTCCCTTCAGTCTCTCTCTCTTTCCCTTCCGTCTCTCTCTCTTTCCCTTCCGTCTCTCTCTCTTTCCCTTCCGTCTCTCTCTCTTTACCTCCGTCTCTCTCTCTTTACCTCCGTCTCTCTCTCTTTCCCTCCGTCTCTCTCTCTTTCCCTTCAGTCTCTCTCTCTTTCCCTTCCGTCTCTCTCTCTTTCCCTTCCGTCTCTCTCTCTTTCCCTTCCGTCTCTCTCTCTTTCCCTTCCGTCTCTCTCTCTTTCCCTTCCGTCTCTCTCTCTTTCCCTTCCGTCTCTCTCTCTTTACCTCCGTCTCTCTCTCTTTACCTCCGTCTCTTTCTCTTTCCCTTCAGTCTCTCTCTTTCCCTTCAGTCTCTCTCTCTTTCCCTTCCGTCTCTCTCTCTTTCCCTTCCGTCTCTCTCTCTTTCCCTTCCGTCTCTCTCTCTTTACCTCCGTCTCTCTCTCTTTACCTCCGTCTCTCTCTCTTTCCCTCCGTCTCTCTCTCTTTACCTCCGTCTCTCTCTCTTTCCCTTCAGTCTCTCTCTCTTTACCTCCGTCTCTCTCTCTTTACCTCCGTCTCTCTCTTTCCTTCAGTCTCTCTCTCTTTCCCTTCCGTCTCTCTCTCTTTCCCTTCCGTCTCTCTCTCTTTCCCTTCAGTCTCTCTCTCTTTCCCTCCGTCTCTCTCTCTTTCCCTTCCGTCTCTCTCTCTTTCCCTCTGTCCCGTTTTCTCTTTTCCTCTCTTTTCTTCCTCTCATTCTCTGACAAATAGCAGCGGAGGACAAATCGCCGCTTGACAGGCTGAAAAGAGGGTGTTCCCCCTGTGTGTGTGTAGTTGAGATGTGGCATATACTGTACATTATAATTTTCTTATTTATGTCACTGGCATCTTTTTCTGTATTCTGAAAAACAGAAAAATCAATTTTATCTCAACTGACATTAATCTTAAACTTGTTGCATTAACTGTACTGTCTGAAACACGTCAAGCCAATAACAAACTATTATTAAAATAACAAACATTCAGTCAATGTCTCAATCATAATTTATTACAGATTCCAATACTGATTACACTGCAGCAGCTAAAAACAATATGACTCTTCTAAATGTATAAACTGTCAAAGCTTGCAGTCACCCTAGTCTAGTGTAATGACCCTAAGGTTCCCATAGGTAATATATAGTTAGAGGTACAGGCCTCTGAGTGTTGTGAACAGTTCAGATTGACAAAACAATGAACATTAGTGTTGTAATCCCAGATGAGTCTTTCCTCTCCCTCTTTCTCTCTAATCTTCAATCTGTTTCTCCTCTTCTCCCCCTCTGCTCTTTTGCCTGTTTTCTTAGATGTCATTAGACTGTCATCTTTTCTCCTCTCTTTCTTCTTCGGCTGTCTCTTTCTCTCCATTTCTCTTCTATCTGTCCCTCTCTCTGTCCCCATCTCTCCTGTCCTGTGCCTCTCTGTCTCTCTCTCTCGGGTGTGTTGGCAGACTGTCGTTGCAAGCCATCAGTGTTGGGCAGGACCAGTCAATGACCCTGAAAGTTTGTTTGTGTGTGCTTGTGCATGTCATATGTGTGTGTGTGTGTGTGGCAGGCCCAGTCGATGACCCTGACAGTGTGCAGTTATCGTCCTAATTAAGATGCCACACTTGAGTTAAACCGCTGCATTAGGATTTGATGGGGAATTGATCAGAGTGTCAGAGGCGGGGCGGAGAGAGAGATGGAGGGAGTGAGGGAGGGAAAGGAAGGAAGCAAAGGGAGGACATAAGACTGACATAAGAGGACAGGATATGTAAAGAGATACATATTGTAGGGAAAAGGAAAGCAGCATGTTAGAAATTGAGAGAGAATGAGACAGATTAACACGAGTTTCCTGTCTTTGTGTCGATAATGTCTGAGTTAGAAGGTCCTAAGGTTAAGATAACCCTTGAGTCCAGTTGATCACCTTTCGTCTCCTCTCGATGGATTTCATGACTGGGTTACAGGAGCTGTGTGTGCGTGTGCGCCATGGTTTGTTTAATAAAAACGGTTGTCAATTATATACAGTAAAGGCTACATTCAGTTTGTGATATGTCAAAGCACTTAATTAACCCCCAGCTCACTAATCATACATACAGCTAATAATATACACACTTAATTAACCCCCAGCTCACTAATCACTTGATTAGTGAGCTATATCCGTACCCATTGGATACAGTGATCACAATATAGTGGCTATATCCAGGAAAGCCAAAGTTCCAACAGCTGGGCTAAAATAGTGTATAAAAGATTTTGCTCTGACTCTTATGTGGATGATGTTAAAAATATTTGTTGGGTCTGATGTGATTAATGAGGAGCATCCAGACGCCGCACTTGATGAATTTATGAAATTGCTTCTTCCAATTATTGATAAACATGCACCTGTTAAGAAACTGACTGTTAGAACTGTTAAGGCTCCATGGATTGATGAGGAATTGAAAAACTGTATGGTTGAAAGAGATGGGGCAAAAGGAGTGGCTAATAAGGCTGGCTGCACATCTGACTGGCTTACTTACTGCAAATTGAGAAATTATGTGACTAAACTCAACAAAAAGTAGAAGAAACTGTATTATGAAGCCAAGATCAATGATATAAAGAATGATGGAAAAACTTTAGAGTACTTTAAATGAAATTCTGGGCAGAAAGACATTCAACTCCATCTTTCTTTGAATCAGATGGCTTATTTATCACAAAACCATTTGATGTTGGCAATTATTTTAATGATTATTTCATTGGCAAAGTGGGCAAACTTAGGCAGGAAATGCCCACGACAAACAGTGAGCAATTAAATTCATGCATAAAAAAACTAATAATGAAAAAAAAGCAGTGCAAGTTTGAATTTTGTAAAGTTAGTGTGGGAGAGGTGGAAAATGTTTGTTAAAGGTCAATAATGACAAACCTCCTGGCATTGCCAACTTAGATGGAAAGCTACTGAGGATGGTAGCTGACTCTATAGCCACTCCTATCTGTCATATTTTTAATCTGAGCCTAGAGGAAAGTCTTTGTCCTCAGGCCTGGAGGGAAGCCAAATTAATTCCGCTACTCAAGAGTGGTAAAGCGGCCTTTACTGGTTCTAACAGCAGACCTATAAGCTTGTTGCCAGCTCTTAGCAAACTGTTGAAAAAAATTGTGTTTGACCAAATACAATGCTATTTCTCTATAAACAAATTAACAACAGACTTTCAGCATGCTTACAGAGAAGGGCACTCAACATGTACTACACTGACACAAATAACTGATGATTTGTTGAAAGACATTGATAATAAGAAGATTGTGCGAGCTGTGCTGTTAGATTTCAGTGCAGCCTTTGATATTATTGACCATAACCTGTTGTTGAAAAAACATATGTGCTATGGCTTTTCAACCTCTGCCATATTGTGGATGCAGAGCTATCTATCTAATAGAACTCAAAGGGGTTTCTTTAATGGAAGCTTCTATAATGTCAAACATGTAAAGTGTGGTGTACCACAGGGCAGCTCTCTAGGCCCTCTACTCTTTTCTATTTTTACCAATGACCTGCCACTGGCATTAAACAAAGCATGTTTGTTCATGTATGCTGACGATTCAACCATATACGCATCAGCAACCACAGTTAATGAAGTCACTGAAACCCTTAACAAAGAGTTGCAGTCTGTTTTGGAATGGGTGGCCAGTAATAAACGGGTCCTGAACGTCTCTAAAACTAAGAGCATTGTATTTGGTACAAATCATTCTTTAAGTGCTAGACCTCAGCTGAATCTGGTAATGCATGGTGTGGCTGTTGAACAAGTTGAGGAGGCTAAATCACTTGGCGTTACCTTAGATTGTAAACTGTCATGGTCAAAACATATAGATTCAATGGTTGCAAAGATGGAGAGAGGTCTAGCCGTAATAAAGAGATGCTCTGCTTTTTTGATACCACACTCCAAAAAGCAAGTTCTGCAGGCTCTAGTTTTGTCTAATCTTGATTATTGTCCAGTCGTGTGGTCCAGTGCTGCAAGGAAAGATCTAGTTAAGTTGCAGCTGGCCCAGAACAGAGATGCACGTTTTAGGGGGGATTAGTTAATATTATACCATATCATACATACAGCTAATAATATACACACTTAATTAACCCCCAGCTCACTAATCATACATACAGCTAACAATATACACACATACTGTACGCTCATATGCATATCATAAAATAAGATGAATTTAATCCATTTTAGAATAAGGGTGTAACATAACGATGTAACATAACAATGTACTTTCCGAATGCACTGTATGGTAAACATCAGGAGAAAACCAGAGGGGAAATGTATAGTACCAGTCAAACGTTTGGACACACCTGCTGCTATTTTCCCAAGAAGGAGAGTGATGGAGTGCTGCATCAAATGACCTGGCCTCCACAATCACCCGACCTCAACCCAATTGAGATGGTTTGGGATGAGTTGGACAAAAACATTAATGTAGTTCTGTCCTTGAGCTGTTCTTGTCTATTAATGTTCTGTATTATGTCATGTGTCGTGTTTTGCGAGGACTGCTTTTGCGAGGACTGCTTTGCTGCTTTTGCAACAGCTAATGGAGATCCTGATAAAATACAAAATACCGCAGAGTAAAGGAAAGGCAGCCAACAAGTGCTCAGCATATGTGGGAACTCCTTCAAGATTGTTGGAAAAGCATTCAAGGTGAAGCTGTTTGAGAGAATGCCAAGAGTGTGGAAAGCTGTCATCAATGCAAAGTGGCAACTTTGAAGAATCTCAAATATATTTTGATTTATTTAACACTTTTTTTGGTTACTACATGATTCCAAATGTATTATTTCATAGTTTTGATGTCTTCACTATTATTCTACAATGTAGAAAATTAGTAAAAAAACATGAATGAGTAGGTGTGTCCAAACGTTTGACTGGTACTGTACATTTCCCCTCTTCTCCTCTGGCGTGCTCCTGATGTTTACCAAATAGTGCATTCGGAAAGTACCTTTTTGTTACGTTACACCCTTATTATAACATTTATTAAATACATTTTTTCCTCATCAATCTACACACAATACCTCATAATGAGAAAGCAAAAATGTTTGATTTACATACATATTCAGACCCTTTTCTATGAGACTTGACATTGAGCTCAGGTGCATCCTGTTTCCGTAAATCATCCTTGAGATGTTTCTACAACTTGATTGGAGTCCACCTGTGGTAAATTTAAATTGATTTGACATGATTTGGAAAGGCACACACCTGTCTATATAGGTCCCACAGTTGACAGTGCATGTCAGAGCAAAAACCAAGCCATGAGGTCGAAGGAATTGTCTGTAGAGCTCCGAGACAGGATTGTGTCGAGGCACAGGTCTGGGGAAAAGTACCAAAACATTTCTGCAGGATCGAAGGTCCCCAAGAACACAGTGGCCTCCATCATTCTTAAATGGAAGAAGTTTGGAACCACCAAGACTCTTCCTAGAGTTGGCATCCCGGCCAAAGTGAGCAATCAGGGGAGAAGGGCATTGGTCAGGGATGTGATCAAGAACCCGATGGTCACTCTGACAGAGCTCCAGAGTTCCTCTGTGGAGAAGGGATAACCTTTCAGAAGGACAACCATCTCTGCAGCACTCCACCAATCAGGCCTTTATGGTAGAGAGGCAAGGCGGAAGCCACTCCACAGTAAAAGGCACATGACAGCCTGCTTGGAGTTTGCCAAAAGGCACCTAAAGGACTTTCAGACCACAATAAATAAGATTCTCTGGTCTGATGAAACCAAGATTGAACTAGATTACCTGAATGCCAAGCATCACGTTTGGAGGAGACCTGGCACCGTCCCTACGTCGAAGCATGGTGGTGGCAGCATCATGCTGTGGGGATGTTTTTCAGCGGCAGGGGCTGGGAGACTAGTCAGCATCAAGGGAAAGATGAACGGGGCAAAGTACAGAGAGATCCTTGATGAAAACCTGCTCCAAAGCGCTCAGAACTTCAGACTGGGGTGAAGGTTCACCTTCCAACAGGACAACGACCATAAGCACACAGCCAAGACAACGCAGGAGTGGCTTCGGGACAAGTATCTGAATGTCCTTGAGTGGCCCAGCCAGAGCATGGACTTGAACAGGATCGAACATCTCTGGAGAGACCTAAGAATAGCAACGCTCCCCATCCAACCTGACAGAGCTTGAGAGGATCTGTAGAGAAGAATGGGAGAAACTCCCCAAATACAGGTGTGCCAAGCTTGTAGTGTCATACCCAATAACACTTGATACTGTAATCGCTACTGTAATTGATACTGTAAGGTGCTTCAACCAACTACTAACTAATTGGTTTAAATACTTATGTAAATGTGATATTTCAGTTTTTTTTTAATATAAATTAGCAAAACTTTCTACAAACCGGTTTATGCTTTGTCATTATGGGGTATTGTGTGTAGATTGATGAGGGGAAAAAACTATTTAATCCATTTGAGAATAAGGCTGTAATGTAACAAAATGTGTAATGATGACCCTGATCTCTGAAGGGAGAGACAAGACACACAGAGGGGCTGTCACAAACCACTGGAGGCGTGATGTCATGACAGTGTTTCAGTAAAACCACTCGGGGCACTTTGACATGGCGACATGAATGACACCTGACATGCGGACAGACATGAGACCTGACACTAACAGGAGAGTAAAGAACACATCAGAACCTAGAGGTGACTAACACAGGCTAAACATTAGCTTACTAACAGTCCACTAACATCAGATTAACAGATTGATCGCTCTGGATAAAATTATAAAATGGAATGTCATGTAGATTATTGATAGGTGGCCATTGGAATTACGCAAAGCTGATTCTTTCACAGTATTGGTGTGATCCATGTAACGCCTACTGTAATTATCCTGATCTGAGTGATTCAAAATGATAATTAAAATGATCTCAATAACACTTAAATCATTTTGATCCTCATCAGACGGCATCCCAGTCATTGATGGCAACTGATAGCCACCATCCGTATAAGGATGTTCAAGGTTAGCGCATGCTAAAACGATTCTATAATACGTAAAAGCATCACAGGTAATCTTCACAAAATAATGCATTTCCTTCATAATATCACGGTCCGTACGCACCCATTTCCACAGTCCTTCTCCATGCTCTCTTTCTCTCTCGCTCTCTCTCCTGTCTCTATCGCTTCTCCCCCTCTCTTTCTACCTGGTCTCTCTCTCCCTCATTCTCTAACACCCTCTCTCATCTGTCTTTCTCCATCTCCCTCACTACACCCCCCCTCTCTCTCTCGGAGGGGGGAGCAGAGCGGTGGTATCGACTAACCATCAAATCTCCTATCTGCGCGGTGGGCCATTTCTCCCTGTCTCAGCAGTCCACACCTCCTCCATTATAGGCCATAATCTCATCTACACAGGCAAATGACCCTCAGAGAGAGGGAAGGGGTAGAGAGAGATATACCCTCTTAGGATTAAAAGAGTGGAATAAAAACAGGAGGGAATTGTTAAGAACATAAAATAAATATTATCCAACATCTTGTTGCTTTTCTCCATCTGTCTCATTCTCTCCTCAACCTGTCTTTCTATCTCCCTCTGCTCTCTCAGAGCTTGCTAACCTCCACTCCTCCTTCCACTGACCCATGACAGTGATGTCTACTTCCCGTGTTGTCTCCATGTACTTCCCGTGTTGTCTCCATGTACTTCCCGTGTTGTCTCCATGTACTTCCCGTGTTGTCTCTTTCTGTCTCCCACCATGGATCTCTACTGACCCTCAACATCTCCTGCCAACAGTTATGGTTGTCGTCGGTTACACTATTGACAGCTAATTCTTTTATAGGACAGTTATCAGAGAGCGAGATGGAGAGAGAGGGAAAGAGAGTGAGTGTGCGCAAGAGAGAGAGAAAGGAGATGAGGGAAAGAGAGACGAGGGAGCGAGCGAGTGAGAAAGAAAGTACGACAACATAACCAACAAAAATGGGTCACAACTCCTGCAGTTCTGTCGCACGCTGGGTATGTACTTATTCAATGGTAGGCTTCGAGGGTACTCCTATGGTAGGTATAGCTTATCTCTTGGCAATAGTACTGTAGACTACTTTATCACTGACCACAACCCAGAGTCTCTCAGAGCGTTCAGTCAGCCCACTGACACCCCTATCAGATCATGAGGCATCAAAGCCAAAGGAACTAAATAATATTAAGAAATGCTATAGTTGGAAGGAATGTAGTGTGGAAACCTACCAAAAAACAATTAAGCAACACCAATATTCAATCCCTTTTAGACATCTTCCTGGACAAAACGTTCCACTGTAATAGGTGTAAACTTGGCAATAGAAAATCTTAACAGTATATTTGACCTCTCAGCTTCCCTATTAAATCAAAAAAATTCAAACAGAAAACCGAAGAAATTGAACAACAATGAAAAATAGTTTGATGAAGAATGCAAAAACCGACAAGAAATTGAGAAACCTATCCAACCAAAAACATAGAGACCCAGAACCTGAGCCTACGCCTTCACTATAGTGAATCACTAAAACAATACAGAAATACACTACGGAAAAAGAAGGAACAGAATGTTAGAAATCGTCTCAATGTAATTGAAGAATCCATAGACTAACCACTTCTGGGAAAATTGGAAAACAATAAACAAACAACAACAAAGAGTTATCTATCCAAAGTGGAGATGTATGGATAAACCACTTTTCCAATCTTTTTGGCCCTATAACAAAGAACAAACAGCAAAGAAACATATACAGTGGGGAGAACAAGTATTTGAAACACTGCCGATTTTGCAGGTTTTCCTACTTACAAAGCATGTAGAGGTCTGTAACATAGGTACACTTCAACTGTGAGAGACGGAATCTAAAACAAAAATCCAGAAAATCACATTGTATGATTTTTAAGTAATTAATTTGCATTTTATTGCATGACATAAGTATTTGATCACCTACCAACCAGTAAGAATTCCGTTTCTCACAGACCTGTTAGTTTTTCTTTAAGAAGCCCTCCTGTTCTCCACTTATTACCTGTATTAACTGCACCTGTTTGAACTCGTTACCTGTATAAAAGACACCTGTCCACACACTCAATCAAACAGACTCCAACCTCTCCACAATGGCCAAGACCAGAGAGCTGTGTAAGGACATCAGGGATAAAAGTGTAGACCTGCACAAGGCTGGGATGGGCTACAGGACAATAGGCAAGCAGCTTGGTGAGAAGGCAACAACTGTTGGCGCAATTATTCGAAAATGGAAGAAGTTCAAGATGACGGTCAATCACCCTCGGTCTGGGGCTCCATGCAAGATCTCACCTTGTGGGGCATCAATGATCATGAGGAAGGTGAGGGATCAGCCCAGAACTACACGGCAGGACCTGGTCAATGACCTGAAGATAGCTGGGACCACAGTCTCAAAGAAAACCATTAGTAACACACTACGCCGTCATGGATTAAAATCCTGCAGCGCACGCAAGGTCCCCCTGCTCAAGCCAGCGCATGTCCAGGCCCGTCTGAAGTTTGCCAATGACCATCTGGATGATCCAGAGGAGGAATGGGAGAAGGTCATGTGGTCTGATGAGACAAAAATATAGATTTTTGGTCTAAACTCCACTCGCCGTGTTTGGAGGAAGAAGAAGGATGAGTACAACCCCAAGAACACCATCCCAACCGTGAAGCATGGAGGTGGAAACATCATTCTTTGGGGATGCTTTTCTGCAAAGGGGACAGGACGACTGCACCGTATTGAGGGGAGGATGGATGGGGCCATGTATCGCGAGATCTTGGCCAGCATCCTCCTTCCCTCAGTAAGAGTATTGAAGATGGGTCCTGGCTGGGTCTTCCAGCATGACAACGACCCGAAACACACAGCCAGGGCAACTAAGGAGTGACTCCGTAAGAAGCATCTCAAGGTCCTGTAGTGGCCTAGCCAGTCTCCAGACCTGAACCCAATAGAAAATCTTTGGAGGGAGCTGAAAGTCCGTATTGCCCAGCGACAGCCCCGAAACCTGAAGGATCTGGAGAAGGTCTGTATGGAGGAGTGGGCCAAAATCCCTGCTGTAATTGCTGTAATTGTAATATGATCTCTGTAATTGCAAACAAAGGTTTCTGTACCAAATATTAAGTTCTGCTTTTCTGATGTATCAAATACTTATGTCATGTAATATAATGCAAATTAATTACTTAAAAATCATACAATGTGATTTTCTGGATTTTTGTTTTAGATTCCGTCTCTCACAGTTGAAGTGTACCTATGATAAAAATTACAGACCTCTACATGCTTTGTAAGTAGGAAAACCTGCAAAATCGGCGGTGTATCAAATACTTGTTCTCCCCACTGTACATGATCAAATACAAATCTTAGAATCAACTATTAAACACTACCAGATTCTCAAATTACATTAAATGAACTACAGGACAAAATACAAACCGTCCAACCCAAAAAGGCCTCTGGTGTTGATGGTATCCTCAATGAAATGATACAGACAACAAATTCCAATTGGCTATACTTGAACTCTTTAACATCATCCTTAGCTCTGGCATCTTACCCAATATTTGGAACCAAGGACTGATCACCCCAATCCACAAAAGTGGAGACAGATTTGACCCCAATAACTACCGTGGGATATGCGTCAACAGCAACCTTGGGAAAATCCTCTGCATTATCATTAACAGCAGAATTGTTCATTTCCTCATTGAAAACAATGTACTGAGCAAATGTCAAATTGGCTTTTTACCAAATTACTGTACGACAGACCATCTATTCACCCTGCACACCCTAATTGACAAACAAACTAGGGCTTCACAATACATTGGTGAACATATTGGAATCGGCCGATATTAGCTAAGAATGCCAACATTGGTATCGGCCCGATGTCTAGTTTAACTCCGATGTTGAAAATCAATGTCAAAGCTACTGTGCATACCTATATAACATAGGTACATGACGTAATGACGCCCACAATGTCTACTGTGTGGATCGAGCAGTTAACAAGTTGAGCAGTCAGAGTGAGAAAATTTCAGCGAGACAACTCAAAGGTGAAATCCATTAAAGCCAAGATAATGGAATGCATTGCCCTTGACAATCAACCGTTCTCTGTCGTGGGTGATGTTTGCTTTCGCCGGCTGGGCGAGCACCGGTACACACATTTTTCAGATGTTGCCCTACCAGAGTTACACAGTAATAGTGTCACTGCTATTAGCTTCACAACATACATACAATGGAACACCATTTGGGTCTTTGCGTGTCAAAAAATATAAAATACCACTGTCAAAGCTGTACAAAAAAGTCTGCAAACAAGCATACACCGGCCAAGAAAGATGTGTTTACAATACCGTGTTGGTAATAAAGCATAAGTTGTTCGACCGCAACTTCTGGGGTAGCTAGCTTTAGCTTGGTACCTAGCTAGCACCAATACAACCAGCCTGAAAACAATGACCAGTAGAAACTGCAGTCATTTTTATTATTTTTAGCAATGATTTAGGAATCCTTGTGAGTAAATACTAGCTAGATTGCCTCTTGTTGTTTGCCTTTTGAAATTGAACTTCAGTTCATGAAAATAAATAGCTAGCAAGCTAATTAACCCTGTTGCCCAAAGATAACATTATAAGCAGCCAGCTAGCTTCATCTGGCTAGTGAGGCTTGACCGGACCGGGTTATGTGTTGTGAAGCTAGCCACAATAAGGATTAGGCACAATAGTGGAATTTGCGGTTTGCCTTCAAAATAAAAGTACGTCATTGACAGTGATGCAAATAAATACAAATAGTGGAATTATGCCACACTTTTATTTTGAAGACTAACCGCAAAGTCCACTATTGTGGCTAATCCTCATTGTGGCTAGCTTCACATAGATGGGTCAGACTAGCATTAATCAAATAAGAACTGTCTGATAAATTAGGGTAATTTTAGATGATGACACCTAGCTATATAGTTAGCTAGCTAACTATAGCAACTGAAACAGATTATGTCGTTTTGCTATGTTTTTGGGGAAGAACATTGTTTGCATCCATCAGCTAGCTAGGTTTTTTTTATGACCAGCACTGTACGTGCGCGAGACAACTTTACCAGCATCATAGCATACGTATGGATGAATCGTTGTGACATATGAAATACGAGTGTAATCAATGTGTAATATCTACGTAAAAAATTAAAGAACGCGTTACATTATTATGTGACGTTCAGTCCTATTCAGGTCCTGATTCGTCAACAAGCTTATTTGACACGTCAAATAGTGTTATTTGACACGTCAAATAGTGTTATTTAACGTGTATCTTTTTTGACACGCAAGTCGCAAATGGTGTTCCATAGAAAGAGAATGAAACGACTGAATAAATGAACAACGAAACAGCACAGCAAGTAAGTGAAAGAAATAGGTTTTGTTTATGTTTTACTGGTAATGGGGACATATGTAAATGCCAACAAAATAACATTTTGGTCAGTGTGTGTGTGTGTGCTTGCTTGCGTAACCTTTATTTAACTAGGCAAGTCAGTCAAGAACAAATTCTTATTTACAATGACGGCCCGGACGACACTGGGCCAATTGTGCGCCGCCCTATGGGACTTCCAATCGCGGCCGGATGTGATACAGCCTGAATTCGACCAGGGACCATCATCATGGCAAGCACATAACATTTGCGCCTTTTGTAGCAGCTAAAACCGTTCACTTATTTGTCAGTGACAAGTAACATGACCAGGTGGACCAATACAATTAAATTTCACGCATCTCGACAAAACGGCCCAATCACAGCTGTGCATGCAAACCAAATGATGATCGGTAGCAGGATTTTCTAACAGTAAAAAAAGGTAGCTACAACATGCCATGAAAAAAAAAAGGTTTCCTCATCAACTTGAAAAATAAATGGAGCCTAATGAGATTGAGCAGGTTCAGGAAACAATACAGACATACACAGAGACAGAGCCAGTGGCTGGGTCTTCTGAATACCATAAGGAAGGAAATCCCTGGCCGCATCTCAACACTTCAGCTTCAAGCAGAGAAGAGGAGATAGTGTAATTATGGAATGTAAGCTCTGCTTACCAAAGATGGTGGAGGTGGCTGCCTACAAAAAATCTGCGTCAAACTTGAGGAAACATGTAATGGTACGAAAAGTAAAGTTATAAATATATTGTATCGCCATGAATGGTGTTTGTTGTGTAGGCTATGTAATGTAGCTAACAAAGTAATGCTACTAGACAGTTTCATTCAATCTGTAGCATAATGCTAACGTTAGCTAGCTCATCCTGTTGCTAGCTAGCTAGAAGCTAACCCTGACCAACATCTTTACACAGCTGAAGGAACTATAAGCTGTAGTGTGGGCTACTACCGCATTGACATTATGGTGGCTAGTAGCTAACCATCCCCATAATGTAAGTTGTTGGGGATAGCTAAAAGTGAAATGAATGAACTTGTGAAGATAAAATAAATAAATAATTTTGAGACCTGGAATTTTTAGGTATGTGCATTATCTTTTTTTGGCTTGCTTATTACCTATCTATATCTGGTTGGATCACTGAGTTTCGAATAATAGCCAAAACAAAACTTAAAAGGCTGGAAGCATCTTGCCAAATGTGCCTACCACTTATCAGAGCCGTTCAGAACGGTCTCCAAAAGCTCTTTGGAGAAACAGCTTATTGCTACTGCAATCCTTCTGCCAAAGTTCAAGACGTCTTGGACTGACAAAGCTGATTTCATCTCAGCCGGTATGATTTCTTTACTCCAAATGGTTTTAACCTCATTGTCCATATGATGATATATTTTGGTCTTTTCTTTAATTGTTTTTTTCTTATGTTTTTCATAATTTAAGTTGCGTTACAGGTGCTGGATAACAACCTTTGCATGTAATTATGTTTGGGTACAGCCAGACATGGACTCACCTCAACGTTAGAGAATTTGTTAGGTCTGAATGTATTTGAACAACTCAAATCAATCTCAGTATCTGAGAATTTTTTATGAAACATTTAGACTGTCAAACATTACATGTAAACAATATTACATATAGAGTTGTTTATAGAAAAGTAACTTTTTTTATATTCATTTGTTTGTGAAGCTTGCATTCAATTGCCACACTCTTTTCACATGAACTTCCATTCTTGTAAAAGGAGAATAAAAATAACCATCAAAATGGCCTGGCTCTCAAGAGAAGACACAAAATGAGGTGGAAACTGAGCTGCACTTCCTGACCTTCTGCCAAATGTATGACCATATTAGAGACACATATTTCCCTCAGATTACACAGTTCCACAAAGAATTAGAAAACAAACCCAATTTTGATAAACTGCCATATCTACTGGGTGAAATAACACAGTGTGCCATCACAGCAGCAATATTGTTGACCTGTTGCCACAAGAAAATGGCAACCAGTGAAGAACAAACACCATTGTAAATACAATCCATATTTATATTTATTTTACATTTTGTACTTTAACTACTTGCACATCGTTACAACACTGTAAATAGACATAATAAACTCAGCAAAAACAGAAACGTGCTCTCACTGTCAACTGCGTTTATTTTCAGCAAACTTAACATGTGTAAATATTTGTATGAACATAACAAGAGTCAACAACTGAGACATAAACTGAACAAGTTCCACAGACATGTGACTAACAGAAATGGAATATAGTGTTTTCCTGAACAAAAGTGGGGGTCAAAATCAAAAGTAACAGTCAGTATCTGGTGTGGCCACCAGCTGCATTAAGTACTGTAGTCCATCTCCTCATGGAGTGCACCAGATTTGCTAGTTCTTGCTGTGAGACGTTACCCCACTCTTCCATCAAGGCACCTGCAAGTTCCCGAACATTTCTGGGGGGAATGGCCCTAGCCCTCACCCTCTGATCCAACAGGTCCCAGACGTGCTCAATGGGATTGAGATCCGGACTCTTTGCTGGCCATGGCAGAACACTGACATTCCTGTCTTGCAGGAAATCACGCACAGAACGAGCAGTATGGCTGGTGGCATTGTCATGCTGGAGGGTCATGTCAGGATGAGCCTGCCGGAAGGGTACCACATGAGGGAGGAGGATGTCTTCCCTGTAATGCACAGCGTTGAGATTGCCTGCAATGACAACAAGCTCAGTCCGATGATGCTGTGACACACCGCCCCAGACCATGACGGACCCTCCACCTCCAAATCGATCCCGCTCCAGAGTACAGGCCTCGGTGTAACGCTCATTCCTTCGACGATAAACGCAAATCCGACCATCACCCCTTGGGAGACAAAACCGCGACTCGTTAGTGAAGAGCACTTTTTCCCAGTCCTGTCTGGTCCAGCGACGGTGGGTGTGTGCCCATAGGCGACGTTGTTGCCGGTGATGTCTGGTGAGGACCTGCCTTACAACAGGCCTACAAGCCCCCAGTCCAGCCTCTCTCAGCCTATTGCGGACAGTCTGAGCACTGATGGAGGGATTGTGCATTCCTGGTGTAACTTGGGCAGTTGTTGTTGCCATCCTGTACCTGTCCCGTAGGTGTGATGTTCGGATGTACCGATCCTGTTTAGGTGTTGGTACACGTGGTCTGCCACTGCGAGGACGATCAGCTGTCCGTCCTGTCTCCCTGTAGCGCTGTTTTAGGCGTCTCACAGTACAGACATTGCAATTTATTGCCCTGGCCACATCTGCAGTCCTCATGCCTCCTCGCAGCATGCCTAAGGCACATTCACACAGATGAGCAGGGACCCTGGGCATCTTTCTCCTCTTTAGTGTCCTAAGTTTTCATAACTTTGACCTTAATTGGCTACCGTCTGTAAGCTGTTAGTGTCTTAACGACCGTTCCACAGGTGCATGTTCATTAATTGTTGATGGTTCCTTGAACAAGCATGGTAAACAGTGTTTAAGCCCTTTACAATGAAGATCTGTGAAGGTATTTGGATTTTTACGAATTATATTTGAAAGACAGGGTCCTGAAAATGGGGCGTTTCTTTTTTTGCTGAGTTTATGACATTTGAAATGTCTTTATTATTTTGGAACTTCTGAGAGTGTAGTGTTTACTGTTCATTTTTGTTTATTATCTACTTCACTTGCTTTGGCAATGTTAACATATGTTTCCCATGCCAATAAAGCCCTTAAATTGAATTGAAATTGAATTGAGAGAGAGGGAAAGAGAGCGAGTTAGAAAGGGGGGAGGTGAGAGAGGGAGAGCCTCAGAGAGAGAGATATTGTAGAAAGAGGGAGAGAGTCCCCAGCCCAGAGAGGCTGAGTGCTGTAGGATAGGGTCCATGTCGGCAGAGGCACTGTCTGTTGGGAGCCATAACTCCTGGAAAACGAGCCTTTTGATCCCTCGCCTCCTACGCCCTTTATGGGTGCTTGGGGAGACAATGGGGCGATGCAGACCCACTCCTCACCCCTCCTTCGCACGCATACACACACACAGCTGGAGCATAGTGGCATGGGAGTCCCCATAAAGCCAAGGTTAATACTTCTTTCTGTCCATCCATCACCGAGGAACAGAGAGGGAGGGGGGATCACTCTGTTCTCTTACTGCAAGGATAGACCGCTCTCAACCCTGTGTGTGTGTGCGCGTGTGAAAAGGCCATATTTTCTGATAGTTTCCAAACGAGGGGCAATCTGTCTTTCACTCAACGAGAAGTCATTAGTCAAGCAGAGATGTCAGTAGCCATGGTGACAATGACATGGTCAGAGATATTTGATTTGACAGAGATGACTGACGTGTGTGTGTGTGTGTGTGTGTGTGTGTGTGTGTGTGTGTGTGTGTGTGTGTGTGTGTGTGTGTGTGTGTGTGTGTGTGTGTGCGCGTGTGTGCGTGCGTGCGTTTGAGAACAAATTCTGATCCTGTCAGAATCACATTGCCATCCATATTCAGATGAATTCTGTCTCATGGACACAGCCTCATGTATTCGACTATGATTACTACAAGTTTAGATAGCTGGCTAGACTTAGTTACCAATCTAAAATATTTTAGTTGACATGGACTAAATGAGTGACTGTCAGTGACTGACATAACAAAATAAAAAACTGCTGATGCACAACCACATTTCTAAATTGCACCTATTCTAACATAACAGTACGTTGAGACCCCGACTGAGTTCCAAAAAATAAATACAAAAATACACAAAAAATGTATTGATCCACGGGCCTACAAAAAGTTGCCCATACCTGGTTTAGATACATGCATCATGAAACCTCTAACACAATACATTTATTTTACTTAGTGAAAATCTGTTTTTTGGAGCTAACTTGCTTACCACTTCTTCCATGTGGTTTCTTCCTTCAGACTCCATGAAATGATGACTTCTTCCTAAATATTTGGTCAAATTATTACTTTTTTTAATATGGTGGCTTAACTTACCCCTTTATCTCAATTTACCCCACTCACCTATGTAACAGCCCACACGCATTAAATATACACATTATATGAAATGGCTTCGTCCTTATTTCGTCACTACGTCTCTGGAATGTTTGATGGTTTCTCCTCTTAGAGATGTTCCATATTGAAGAGCAGGAGAGGAGAATGAGTGGTTACCAATGGTTATAAATCCATTTGAATTTACTTTTTGACAGAACCGCTTTTGATTTGAAAAAAACTTTCCGTACATATTTTCCCATTGTAGAAGTGCCTAGAAAGTGACTTTTTGGACCTGAATGCCAAAACATTCAAGACATAAAGGTGCTCAAAGTTTACCCATTTTACATACCCCACCATGCCATGAGACATCCATGTCTTCATCACTGAAAAAGATAAACGGCTAAGATTGATATCATTTCAAAGCTTCAAACTATTTTATTATTTATTGCAAATTTTATAGATTAAAATATATATTTTTTAAATAAAAATTATGTTCGTTTTTAACCTTTAACTTCAATTATCTAAAAATGCCTCAACTCCGATTTTTTTTTTCTTCATATTCACATATGTTGTAGCTTAGACCCTATTTTACATCATAAAAGACAGGGATTTCACTACACCCGTAATAACATCTGCTAAACACGTGTATGTGACCAATAAAATTTGATTTGAATTTGGATGGGTAGCTCATGATGATTTCTGTTTTTTTGTGGCCCCCACCCCCATCTAAGTTGCCCATCCCTGATCGAAGGTTTTTCGGGTTGTGCCCTCCATCGGTTGAGACACACCATGCTATTTAATGGGCTAGGTGTCCCGCTAGCGTTCCACTACGACAACATCCTGTGAAATTGCAGAGCGCGAAATTCAAAATACAAAAATAGTAATTTTAAACATTCATGAAAATACAAGTGTCATACATCATTCTTTAGCTTATAATCTTGGTAATCGAACCGCTTTGTCTGATTTACAATAGGCTTTACGGCGAAAGCATAGCATTTGATTGTCTGAGGACAGCGCCCCGCATACACCAGCATTAAAAACATTTTCCAAACCAGCAGAGGCTTCACAAAAATCAGAAATAGCGATAAAATAAATCACTTACCTTTGAAGATCTTCCTCTGTTGGCAATCCCAAGGGTCCCAGCTACACAACAAATGGTTGTTTTGTTCCATAAAGTCCTTTTTATATCCCAAAAGGTCAGTTTAGTTGGCGCGTTTGATTCAGTAATCCACCCGTTCCACTCGTTCAACATGCAGACAAAGGAATCCCAAAAGTTACTGGTAAACTTCGTCCAAACAAGTCAAACAACGTTTCTAATCAATCCTCAGGTACCCTAATATGTAAATAAATTATCAAATTTAAGACTGAATGTAGTATGTTCAATACCGGAGATAAATAACGAAGTGCGCGCCCTCATTCATGCGCGCCACAAGACTAGAGTCCTAATGAGGGTCACCTTTAAATACTACAACTACTTGTTCATTTTTCAAAAAACAAGCCTGAAACCTTTTATGAGGACTGTTGACATCCAGTGGAAGCCATAGTACTGCAATCTGGGCGCTTTGTAGTTGGCAATCCAATGTACTAAGATGGTATTACAATTTTAATTTAAACTTTCAAATGGTACCACAAAGATGGTTGGAGCTCCACACATAAGAGAATGTGGACTTGAATGGGAATATCAAATCAAACTTTATTTGCCAGATGCACCGAATACAACAAGTGTAGACTTTACCGTGAAATGTTTACTTAAAAAAAGTTGGTAAAACTGATATGTGTTTGCCTGCATTAAAGTCCCCGGCCACTAGGAGCGCCGCTTCTGGATGAGCATTTTCTTCTTTGCTTATGGCCCTATAGAGTTGGTTGAGAGCAGTCTTAGTGCCAGCTTCGCTTTGTGGTGGATAATAGACGGCTTCGATTAATACAGATGAGAACTCTCTTGATAGATAGTGTGGTCGACAGCTTATCATAAGGTACTCTACCCCAGGCGAGCAATACCTCGAGACTTCTTTAATATTAGACATCGCACACCAGCTGTTATTGACAAATAGATACACACCACCCACTACTCGTCGTACCAGAGGTAGCGTCTCTGTTCTGCCGGTGCATGGAAAATCGCACCAGCTCTGTATTGTCCGTTTCTTCGTTCAGCCACGTCTCGGTGAAACATAAGATGTTACAGTTTTTAATGTCCCGTTGGTAGGATAATCTTAATAGTAGGTAATCAATTTTATTTTCTAATGATTGCACGTTAGCAAGAAGAATGGAAGGCATTGGGAGTTTACTCGCTCGCCTACGGATTCTCAGAAGGATCCCCAATCTGCGTCCCCTTTTCCGGCGTTTTTTCTTCACGCAAAAGGCGTGGATCTGGGCCTGTTCCAGTGAAAGCAGGATATCCTTCTCGTCGGACTCGTTAACTTCTTTGGGATAGGGGGCAGCATTTTCACTTTTGGATGAATTGGTGCCCTTAGTGAACTCCCTCCTACTCTGTCCCAGATGATAATATATGCATATTATTATTACTATATATATACTCTGAAGTTTCTAAAACTGTTTGAATTATGTCTGTGAGTATAACAGAACTCATATGGCAGGCAAACTTCCAAACAGGAAGTGAGAATTCTGAGAAGTGTCGATGTGAAAGTCATCGCCTATTCAATTCCATGTAATATATGGATCTGTTTGCACTTCCTACGCCTTCCACTAGATGTCAACAGTCAGTAGAACGTGGAATGAAGCCTCTAGTGTGGTGTGGGGCCGGATGGGAGGTGTTTCAGTCACTGGTCTGGCAGATTGCCAGTTCCTGGTAACGCGTGCTAGTCATGGAATGGCAATGTGTGCCATTACTTATACAGACATGAAGAAATGCTCCGGTTGGAACGTTATTGGATATATATGATAACAACATCCTGAAGATTGATTCTCTACTAAGTTTGACCAGTTTATTCGACTTGTAATATAACTTTTTGAAGTTTTCGTCCGACGTTTGCCTGCATCTGCACCAGTGTTTGGACACGTGTACTACACATGCTAGCTAAAGTTGCTAATTTGACATAAGTAATGGACATTATCGAAGAAAAAAAAAACGATTTATTGTGGAAATAGGATTCCTGGCATTGCATTCTGATGAAGATAATCAAAGGTAAGGGAATATTTATGATGTAATTTCGTATTTCTGTTGACTCCAACATGGCGGAGAAATTTTGTTAAATCTGAGCGCCGTCTCAGATTATTGCATGGTGTGCTTTTTACTAAAGTTTTTTTTTAATCTGACACAACGGTTGCATTAAGAACCAGTGTATCTTTAATTATATGTAAAACATGTATCTTTCATCAAAGTTTATGATGAGTATTTCTGTTATTTGACGTGGCTCTCTGTAATTACTCCGGATATTTTGGAGGCATTTCTGAACATGGCGCCAATGTAAACCGAGATTTGTGGATATAAATATGCACATTATCGAACAAAACATAAATGTATTGTGTAACATGATGTCCTATAAATGTCATCTGATGAAGATTATCAAAGGTTAGTGATTAATTTTATCTCTATTTCTGCTTTTGTGTGACTATCTTTGGCTGGGAAAAATGGCTGTGTTTTTTTGGATTTGGTGGTGATCTAGCATAAATATATGTTGTGTTTTTCGTTGTAAAACATTTTAAAAATCGGACACGATGGGTAGATTAACAAGATGTTTATCTTTCATTTGCTGTATTGGACTTGTTAATGTGTGAAAGTTAAATATTTCAAAAAAATATTTTTGAAATTCACGCGCTGCCTTTTCAACGGAATGGTGGGGGGGGGGGGGGGGGGGTCCGCTAGCGGAACGTGTGTCCTAGAAAGGTTAAAGGAAAAAGTTTCTTCCAGTCCGCTGTGCGTCATCGTTTTTCTGATGTCCAGAAGTTATTTTCGGTCATAAGAGACGGTAGCAGCAACATTATGTACACAATAAGTTTGAAAATAAGTTACACAAAACGCATTAAAAAAATCTAATTGCACAATTGGTTGGGAGAATGTAAAACGTCAGCCATGTTCTTCGGTGCATCTTTTGTTGTTTTCAATTATACTGCCATGCCTCTGTCGTGTCGGAGCACAACGAAAGAATGTTTATAGAGCTGTTATCTTCCGAATAAACTCTTAAAGACCTAGTAATATTTTACATCAATAGCAGTCAATATTTAATCATCAACTTATTTCAGTCTCATCTGAAAGTTGTAAATTCTTGGTTATCTTCACGAACCCTGGCTAACAAGTTGAATCAGCAATACAACATTTGGTTTAATTATTTATTTACTAAATACCTAAATAATCACACAGAATTACATCTACACAGAATGGATCATACATTGATTACAAATGATGTCATTAAAAAAAACGTCCCTGGTGGACGGAGCCGACATGACGGCTGGTTACACAAAGGAAAGGGAGAAGCTTTGTCTCTATCGGGCCGTAGGCAGCTCTCTATCGTAAATACAGAATCTTATGCATTCTAAATAACCGCCCATTTGGAAAAGGAAAATGCAATAAATATTTACTCTGAGCTGCGCTTCGATCGGTTGGTCGTAGATGGGACGCCGGGTTGTCCAGCATGGATCTCTGGTCCTCTGAAGACTGTCTAGTAGTGAACTGGAGAGTGGTAGAATGGATACTCTGTCCCTCCTCTCCAAGCCCACGTTTAGCGGGCGGAGGGGGTAGCACTTCTTTAGTGAATAAGAGATTTTGGCTTAGTTCTGTAGATGGTCTTTGTCCTTTCAACGTGGGGACTGCCAGTCCGAACGTCCTTGGAACAGAAGGTTACATTTTCGTCAATTGGATTGGGAGAGAGGGCCGTGTTTCATAGTTTACAACCACTGTCTGTTCACATGGGCGGGGCCACTGAGTTGGCAGAGTTTACTCTATGACAAACCGTTCTCCCATTAAGAAGCTAAATTACATTTAATCTTTTCACAAATAGTTTCATATGTAAACATTTAAATTGCACAACAATTCCATGTGAATCTGATAACTATAATGTGTAGACTTTCCAGGATACAGTTTATGTCATCCTATCATTAGAAATAATGTCTCAGATGACAACTGATCTGGCATCATATTCTTTAAGTACCAACGCATATTTTCAGCTAGTTGGATTACCGAAATGTGGTTCCTTTCCCCACCCTTTTGATGTTATAAGACTCTCTCTATGTTAACAAAGGACTTTCCAAGAGTCACTCTGTAGAGTAGGGAAAGCGAAAAAGGGAAAGGTATTTATGGGGGTCATAAACCTCCCCCCATCAGGCCAACGTCATGACATCTCCATAGGAAACCTATTGAAATCATAGAAAAATAGATAATAGAATAGACATGACAATTTAAGTTGACATTTGAAGGTGTGTTTACATATTTTATTTTTAAGAAATTAAAAAATAGTTTGACAACACTGTAAACTTTGAAATTCTATCAAATTCAGCTGTTTATCTTTTCCAGTGGTATGGTTGGGCATGTTGATCTTTTCCAGTGGTATGGTTGGGCATGTTGATCTTTTCCAGTGGTATGGTTGGGCATGTTGATCTTTTCCAGTGGTATGGTTGGGCATGTTGATCTTTTCCAGTGGTATGGTTGGGCATGTTGATCTTTTCCAGTGGTATGGTTGGGCATGTCGATCTTTTCCAGTGGTATGGTTGGGCATGTCGATCTTTTCCAGTGGTATGGTTGGGCATGTTGATCTTTTCCAGTGGTATGGTTGGGCATGTCGATCTTTTCCAGTGGTATGGTTGGGCATGTCGATCTTTTCCAGTGGTATGGTTGGGCATGTCGATCTTTTCCAGTGGTATGGTTGGGCATGTCGATCTTTTCCAGTGGTATGGTTGGGCATGTCGATCTTTTCCAGTGGTATGGTTGGGCATGTCGATCTTTTCCAGTGGTATGGTTGGGCATGTCGATCTTTTCCAGTGGTATGGTTGGGCATGTCGATCTTTTCCAGTGGTATGGTTGGGCATGTCGATCTTTTCCAGTGGTATGGTTGGGCATGTCGATCTTTTCCAGTGGTATGGTTGGGCATGTCGATCTTTTCCAGTGGTATGGTTGGGCATGTCGATCTTTTCCAGTGGTATGGTTGGGCATGTCGATCTTTTCCAGTGGTATGGTTGGGCATGTCGATCTTTTCCAGTGGTATGGTTGGGCATGTCGATCTTTTCCAGTGGTATGGTTGGGCATGTCGATCTTTTCCAGTGGTATGGTTGGGCATGTCGGATCTTTTCCAGTGGTATGGTTGGGCATGTCGGATCTTTTCCAGTGGTATGGTTGGGCATGTCGGATCTTTTCCAGTGGTATGGTTGGGCATGTCGATCTTTTCCAGTGGTATGGTTGGGCATGTCGATCTTTTCCAGTGGTATGGTTGGGCATGTCGATCTTTTCCAGTGGTATGGTTGGGCATGTCGATCTTTTCCAGTGGTATGGTTGGGCATGTCGATCTTTTCCAGTGGTATGGTTGGGCATGTCGATCTTTTCCAGTGGTATGGTTGGGCATGTCGATCTTTTCCAGTGGTATGGTTGGGCATGTCGATCTTTTCCAGTGGTATGGTTGGGCATGTTGATCTTTTCCAGTGGTATGGTTGGGCATGTTGATCTTTTCCAGTGGTATGGTTGGGCATGTTGATCTTTTCCAGTGGTATGGTTGGGCATGTTGATCTTTTCCAGTGGTATGGTTGGGCATGTTGATCTTTTCCAGTGGTATGGTTGGGCATGTTGATCTTTTCCAGTGGTATGGTTGGGTAAAATTGATCAACTTTGAGCACCTTTATTTCCTGAATTGTTTTGGCATTCAGGTCTAAAGAGTCACGTTCTGACCACTTCTTCCATGGGCAAACATGTATGGAAACTTTTGTTTAAATCAAAAGTGATGCTCTCAAAAAGTGAATGAATTCAAATAATTTTACACATTAATGGCTAGCTGAGTGTATTGCTGTATGGATGAATGTATCAATCTCGTATAATTGTATTTTCTACCCAGTACCATCAGGGCCTGCATGCCATAGTGCATCAACGCTGGGACCGAGAGACTGAAAAACAGCCTCTCAAGGCCATCAGACTGTTATACAGCCATCACTAACATAAAGTGGCTGCTGCCAACATACAGACTCAAATCTCTGGCCACTTTTAATACATTTAAAAAATGTATTTAATAAAGGTATCACTAGTCACTTTAAATAACGCCACTTTAATAATGTCTACATATCCTACATTACTCATCTCATATGTATATACTGTATTCTCTACCATCTAATGCATCTTGCCTATGCTGCACGGCCATCGCTCATCCATATATTTATATGTACATATTCTAATTCATCCCTTTACACTTGTGTGTAAGGTAGTTGTTGTGAATTTGTTAGATTACTTGTTAGATGTTACTGCACTGTCGGAACTAGAAGCACAAGTATTTTGCTACACTCACATTAACATCTGCTAACCATGTGTATGTGACCAATAATATTTGATTTGATATAAAACCTGTGTGGTGACATGTCACATTTAGACAGGGACCTCCCTCTCCTCCCCTTCTACTCCTCCATCTCTAGCCCCCAGCCAGTTTCAGCCAGTGATAGGGGAGTGGGGGTGTCCCGGGATGTGTGCGTGTGTGTGTGCGCGTGTGTCAGAGAGGTTAAATAGTCTGTCTCCCTTTAGTGCATGTTAAGGGCCCAGACAGTCTGTTAGAGCTTTAGCACCAGGTCAATCATAGATGTCCCTTTCTATTAAAGACCAGAGGTGACAGACAGACGGGGAGGAGGGATAACAGTAGCCTCAAATGGTGGGTGAGGAGAGGGGGAGGGAGGGAGAAAAAGAGTAATCTTCCACAGTCATGGCATGTGTCAGCTGGCCTGTGTGTGTGTGATGATGGTGAATCTCTCACGATGGTGAATCTATCATCACACCAGCAGTGCCTCTCTTTCTCTCTCCCTGACTCTGACTCTGACTCTCAACAAAGGATGGCTCCATCATGGCTGTATCATGGTTCCATCATGGCTGTGACATGGCTCCATCAGGGCTGTGTCATGTGTCACAGCTAAACCACAGATGCCATGCAGGATGAGACCATTGTTGACCTCTGTCACCTGTCCCCTCCTCCACTCAGGAGCCATCACTCCCCAGGACTATCGAGCGTGTCTATCTAAATCACCTACACTGTGTGTGTGTGTGTGTGTGTGTGTGTGTGTGTGTGTGTGTGTGTGTGTGTGTGTGTGTGTGTGTGTGTGTGTGTGTGTGTGTACACACACACACACACACACAACTGCTACTATGGTAGAATATTGCAGAATATGGCTGCTGCCAGGAGGTACAGGAGAAAATAGCATTACCGTGTTGTGTTGTACCTTTTCAACCATTTTCCATTCCTCACAATCCCTGCATGTCAAACTGAAGACACCTACCTTTAAACAACAGTAATCCATAGGAATGTTTAAGTGTAACACTTTGAACGTTGGAAGAGCTCCCTGTCTTATGTATTTGTGTGTGTGTGGCTTTTAGATGATCAGGTGTGACGGCTGGCCAGCCGTTGTCCCATCAGCCTTTTACCGTGACGATTGGAGGTGATCCCTGTCCCCTCTTAGTGTCAGGCCGTGTGACAGGCATCTCTTGGCATCCCTCAGAGTGGACAGGACAGAGACGGTGTGTGTGTGTGAATGTGTGTGTGTGTCTCAAGTGCAGGACCGTAGTAAGGGTCAGCAGGTCACATGGTTGTAGACTGATTCTAAGGGACACACTGCCATGGCCACTCAGCTGGCCCCACTACACACACACACACGCACACGCGCGCAGGCAAGTGTCTCTGTCTGTCAGACAGAAAGGAGAGGATGTGGTGGAGGGAGGGGGAGCCGGACTGCCAGTCCATTTCCTGTGTCTGAGGAAGAGCATTAGACCAACGACAATGTCATGGCCAATCACCTTCACTACTGTCACCTGACAGAGAAAGGAAAGAGAGAGAGAGAGAGCTACAGTACGAGAGAGAGAGAGAGAGAGAGAGAGAGAGAGAGAGAGAGAGAGACAGAACCCTTACCTTTAGATTATTCTTCCCCTCATTCTCCATCTCTGTGAGCCTGACAATGCTCTTTGAAGTATTTACACTGTCCTCCCCTCTCCTTCCTTTCTCCTTCTTTATTTCTCTCCTCCCTCTCTCCTCTCAGCCCCTCTCCTTTTCTCTCCTCTCCTCCCTCTGTCCATGCCAGCTCATTGATCTCTGTCAGTATTGAATGTCAGAGACACATTCAAAGATGCTTTTCGCTCCCCATTAATAATTCACACTGGCTGAATCATCAATAATAATTCTCACAGAGCAATCATTCAGCTTTACCACCACTCTGTCCGCCTCTCTCTCTCTTGGTCTTCCTCTCTCTCTCTCTCGGTCTTCCTCTCTCTCTTTCTCGGTCTTCCTCTCTCTCTCTCGGTCTTCCTCTCTCTCTCTCTCTCTCTCTCTCTCTCTCTCTCTCTCTCTCTCTCTCTCTCTCTCTCTCTCTCTCTCTCTGTCTTCCTCTCTCTCTGTCTTCCTCTCTCTGTCTTCCTCTCTCTGTCTTCCTCTCTCTCTGTCTTCCTCTCTCGCTCTCTCTCTCTCTCTCTCTTCCTCTCTCTGTCTTCCTCTCTGTCTCTGTCTCTCTGTCTTCCTCTCTGTCTCTGTCTCTCTGTCTTCCTCTCTCTGTCTTCCTCTCTCTCTGTCTTCCTCTCTCTCTCCCTCTCCTCTCCTCACCTGCATTCGTATTTTGTCCAATCTGAACCAGACGTATCAGTATCACCCACTACTGAATGTTTTTTTCAGTCGTATTAGTAGGGACCTTGACCCCTTACTGTACTGTTCTTCCTGTGAGGATTGGAGACAGTAGACTCCATTGACAAACAGAAGGCTCTGAAATGTTTTTAAAGGCAATCCAAAAAGCCTTTTTATATTTAATCAATTATGTGCTCTTCTCTCTTAGATCCTAACTCAAGCCTTGTCAATCTCTCTTCAAAAATGAATGCGGTGGGAGCATGTCACCGTTCGGCCCATAGTTAAATAAATCTTTTCCCTAATAGACACGGTGGAGAGAAAGAGAACGATAGAGATAGAGCGAACCAGCTACTCTTAATGTATATGTAAAACTCTACAGTGGGTCCATGCCAAGTGTAAGTGGTTGAGTGATATTGGCAAATGGAGGGAAGAGGGGGCTGATGGGATGGAGAGAGGGAGGGAGAGAAAGCGTCAGATTTAGGCATTTTCTTTAATGTTATAAGAGCTTATTGATATTTGATTTTCGCTCTGGGCCGGCAGTTGCTGAGGCAGCTCCTTTTCCCTCTGTCTTTTACGGGTGAGAGATGTGGTTCTCATCCCATTCCATCCACACTCGGACAATCAGCTGTAAAACCGTCCCATGGGAACGCCGTCCGAGGCAGTGTGTGGGCTGGGAGGTGTGAATGTGTGTGTGTGTGGGCTGTGAGCAATGAGAGATGGGTCATTTTGAGTCCATCAGTTTAAAGTCTCACACTATCTTATATCTGAGAGTATTTCTCCTCCAAAGGAAGCAGTCCCTCTCCTAGGGAAATATATCTGTGAAGGATCAGAATAAGAGATCATCTTATATCAGCAGCTTTAGAGTGATAGTGTGAACTGTGAAAAATGCCTGTGATTGCTCGGTGAGATGGTCTGGAGTGGACAGCTGTGAAGGAGTGGTTCCACCGTCATACAAACCCTGGTCTGTCCCACTCACACAATCCTCTCTGTCTATGATAGAGTCCATTCCCTGTACACTACCTACCAATCAGAGAGCTCTAACCCTCTTTGAAAAGGATAGAACACCCAATATAACCTATACAGTCCTCTTACAGTATTCCAACTCTCTCACTCCCTCACTCCCCCCTCTCTCACACTCTGTCGTTTTCTCTCTCCCACTCCCTTCTCCCACAGACTGGCTGAGAGCTCTCTCTCTCTGTACTCTAAATAAATATTAGGACTCCTGTTTCTCATTAACCACTGGACGTTAGTACTCAGCACAGACCCTCTCCTCCCACCTCTCCTCCTCTCCTCCCACCTTTCCTCTCCTCCTCCCCTCCCCTCTCTCCTCTCCCCCTCCTCTCTTTCCCTGCTCTCCTATCCCATGATACCTTTTATTGAAGCTGCTTGTCAACAACCCTCTCAGGGATCAATCCTTGTTTTCTCAACATCTCCCCAGAGGCTCTACGGGATATCAGGAAGTACATACTGCAACCTCAGTTTTCCCATTCACATTGATTTACAGATGTTTTATATAATATTGTCATCAAAGAGCACTTTAAAAAGACTTAGGGTTCCCTTAAATGTCCCAGTATTGGTGAGGTTACAGAGAGACTAGTGAGGAGACGCCCATCTTCCCTCACTGGTAAAGGGCTTAAGTAGGTCAAATGGTTTTGTTCCTGTGTCAAGTCTGTGTCACAGAGTTACTTTTTAAGTGTGCCTTGAATGTCAAAGATACAATTCATTATCATAAAAGAAAACAGAAAATAGAAGATTATTTTGATTTGAGTTAAGGAGAAATGGTGTGTGACACTGCTTGCTGAGCTAAGGTGCTCTCCTCTTCTCTGTCTGTGGCCACAGAGTGCTCACTGGAATCTCTGAAATGCTGATTTGCACATTTTAAGAAGGGTTATCTGAAACCACCCAAAGCTGGGACAGTAAAAGTGGCTTGTTTGATCTGCTCTATTTAAGCTGAAATACGATAAATAGACGCAATACATATATCTGTCTTTTGTTCACTTGTGTGATACAGTCTATTGATACAGTACTATAACCCTAAAACCTTTGGGCTATGTGGAGATTGTTGCTTGTAGTACAATAGTAGCCTTCTGCTTCTGTTGTCCCTCAGCTGTGAAGGTAAGGTCAAGCAGAGGTTATAGCCAGGCGCTGTCCATGGTCCTGTCCTTGACCTCTCTAGTCCTCTGGTGTTGTCCATGATAATGGTCTCTCTAGCCCTCTGGTGCTGTCTGTGATAATGGTCTCTCTAGCCCTCTGGTGCTGTCTGTGAAAATGGTCTCTCTAGCCCTCTGGTGCTGTCTGTGATAATGGTCTCTCTAGCCCTCTGGTGCTGTCTGTGATAATGGTCTCTCTAGCCCTCTGGTGCTGTCTGTGATAATGGTCTCTCTAGCCCTCTGGTGCTGTCTGTGATAATGGTCTCTCTAGTCCTCTGGTGCTGTCTGTGATAATGGTCTCTCTAGCCCTCTGGTGCTGTCTGTGATAATGGTCTCTCTAGCCCTCTGGTGCTGTCCGTGATAATGGTCTCTCTAGCCCTCTGGTGCTGTCCGTGATAATGGTCTCTCTAGCCCTCTGGTGCTGTCTGTGATAATGGTCTCTCTAGCCCTCTGGTGCTGTCTGTGATAATGGTCTCTCTAGCCCTCTGGTGCTGTCTGTGATAATGGTCTCTCTAGCCCTCTGGTGCTGTCTGTGATAATGGTCTCTCTAGCCCTCTGGTGGTGCTGAAAGGACAGCAATGGTCTGTCTCTTTTCTACTACCAGGGCCAGCTTCACGGTGCGCTCCAGGGCCAGCTCCAGGGCCAGCTCCACGGCCAGCTCCAGGGCCAGCTCCACGGCCTACACACTGCTACTAATTCACTACTATGTTGCCAATATTTATCTGATCCAGATTGATTGATCTGGTTACCATTTGACCTTACTAATTAAGCATATTATGATTAGATGCTAAAGACAAGTGAAATTAAATCTATTCCAAACACAGTCAAATGAAGCTATCGATGGCATAGATCCTCCAGCTCATTGATTAGAGCAGAGGTGTACTACCGTGCCCTTGTTCCACTGTATAGGTACTGAGCCTGTAGCTATTCAAATACCTCAAGCTGTTGTACATGTGACAATATACTGTAAGGATTTCTTATCGAGTAACGATTGACTAATATGGTGCTCCTTTATTGAAAGCAGTTGTTAACCAATCAACATTGTTCATGTCATGATAAAAGGTTGAGCATTGGCTTTATTATTGATGACAGTAACTATGGTCGTGTACAAATCCTCTGGCATAAATGTTATTGTTTAGTTCCCAAGAAGATGCTGCATTCTTGGCTGTCCCTGACTTCATCCCCCCCAGTGTTGGTAGTAAGGCCTGCCATATTTCCATGACCCCTGGGGCTATCGATCGCCCCCCCCCTCCACCCCTCGCCCTCCAGACAGTGGCAAAGCATAGCCTGCCAGACACCCACTGAAGCCCACAGTTAAGGGAAATTTAACACCTAACCTAAGAGGACACACTCACCTGTGTGTCTGTGTGTGTATGGATTGACTATGTGTCTTCATGTGTGTGTTCATACCTTTGCCTTCTACTTGTGGCATATTAGACACCATGTGAAGGAGGATAAGACTTAAGTGTGTGTGTGTGTGTGTGTGTGTGTGTGTGTGTGTGTGTGTGTGTGTGTGTGTGTGTGTGTGTGTGTGTGTACATACCGTATAGGAGGGGGTGGGTAATGAATATCCAACACCTAAGAGGACAAGCTCACCTGAGGCGGCTGGGGCTGACTTTCACTTCCTGTCCTTATCGACAGATAGCTGTTTTATGTTCCAGGAGGAAGTGGCCAATCAGAATACAGTGTGCTGCTCGGCCACTAAGCCCAGGGTGAAACCAGAGAGAGTCTTTGCACTACCACGCAACGGTTGTGTCGGCACAAAATCAGCCTCCGAATAAATGAATAATGAGAGAGATGACGTGATAGTGTTATCTCTTGTTTTATTGAAACAGCTGGAGAGCTGAAAGGGAGATAAGTGCTGTGGACACACACACACACTATAATAGTGTAAAAAAACAGAGTTACCTGGTGTCCTCACAGCTATGTCACTGACAGGATTGTAGTCTAATAGATATCTGACATGTATATACTGTAGGCAGGGACAGGGTAGAACAAGAAGGATGCCTAAGGCCGCTGGGCTCCATACTTCCATAGCAAACCCCCCCCCCCCCCCCCCCCCAAAAGCACGGGCTCCATGACTTTTACATAACTGTAAAAATAGAAATGCCTGTGTGGAGTTCCCATATCCAGGTATCAGCGGAAAAGGAAGCTAGGTTGAATGAGCTGTATCCCTGAAAACTGGATGGACACTGTGGTTGGCAACTCCGCTAAGCCTACGGCCTCCCAGAGTTTGATTCAGGTGGTTGTGGTTGTATGGCAGGCTTCGTACCTCATTGTTATGACCCTGTAATACTGCCTTTCCTCTTCTCACACCACAAGTAGGCCTGTGGGATGGGAGGATATAGAGGTTCTGAGGCAATGAATTAAAGACTCGCGTTTGTTTGATCCATAATTGATAGTCTTTATGTGAGCCGGTTTGTGACTGGAGAGGGGAGAAAGCGGGAGTCTGATCTCCCTGTTCTAGATAATAACAAACCCATCTATCTCCCTGCATGCACACCATGACGGCTGTGTGACCGCAGGTTTGATAGAGGCGAGCGCACCAACTGCCTCGCTTCCTTCTCTTGATGTTTCTCCTCTTTTCCGTTTTAATGAGCGTCAGAACAGTTTTTTTTAAAGAGGAAGAGAGAGGGGGAACAGCAAAACAACAAGAAAGCAAAACCAAAAGAACAAGCATTTCTGATAAAGTGCTTACGGAGAGTTTATGCGGAGTTGTGCAGACAGCGGTTTAGCGCTGATGTAGGGCATCAGCGCAGGAGGAGAAGCGCGAGAGGGTACCTCATTGATTAGGAGAGGGGGAAGAGATGGAGAGGGAAAGACAGTCAGAGATAGCAGAGATGGGGTCGGGTGAGACAAGAACTTCATAGGCTACAAAGATTTTGATCCCCAATGCAGTAATGTATTTTTCCTCAAATTAAGTTACATACTTAAAAAAAATATATATATATATAAGTAGGTTGGCAGCAATTGATTAATGAATAGTTAGGATAATAACCTAACCGTTTACACATTGCAATAGTCCATGGACTCTCTTATATGTTTGAAAATCAATGTTTTGTCAAAAAATAATAAGGTAGTCTATCATGAAATGTTTTGATTCTCACCTTGCACTTATGGATTCTATGTTCTCCTTTTCTTTGCCTGTCACTGTGATGCAGTCCTTTATTTTGCTCTGCAGCGGTACGGCACTCCGCCAGGAGACTGGTTTTCTCCCTCTCCGGTGATAAACGGGACATCTCACTGGCCTGTCGCTGTCGTGCAAGATGCCGCATGGCCTGTCACAACGGCGCTTGTGAGGTGTGGTTACGGTGTGCGGCGTTGTCTCTTCATTAAACTCCTGTCATTGTGGGAAAATAACTCCTCGAGTCTCCATCTTCAACGGCTACAAAGACGGCGAAGAGTTAGATTTTTTTCCGTTCGTGAAGAAAGAGAAAAATAAAAAAGCAGACAAACAAAAGAGTGGAGGCCTATTCTACAAGCAGAGTATTTTGTCTCCTTAAAGAGGTGATTTGGTATTAATAATATAGGAGGGCTTGTTATGATGCTCACATCTTTGAAGACGGATGTCGGTAAGTAGGCAGGCCTAGGCGCTATCTGGATATATTTAGGCCTTTTAATGACTGGAGACAGTAGCTAACTAAACCTGTAAACAAATAAGGCCAGTGAAACTTCTCCTTTTAACAAATATGATATGAGAAACCCTCACATCAATTGTCAAGTTGTGTTTGTGAGGGAGTTGAATCGTTTACAAAATGCCAATGAAAAGAATGAAGAAAACAATTCTATTATTTCCATAAACAAAGGGATGTAAGTAACTCCATATCTCTTCTCATCCCCCTACTTGTCCCCCCCATCTCCTCATCTATGTCCCTCCTTTCTTCTCTCTTCCACCTGTCTTTGACATTCAGACACAACCACTGGTGACAGTTGGAGATGGCAGTGTGCTATGTGCTGTGACTAGTAGTTCTCTCTGAGTTTGAGGACAGGGGGACGTTGGGCGATTGTGACAAGCGCTGTCCTGCCCCTGCCTTGCCCTGTCTCCTTGGTTACAGCGTGTCTATGCTGACTGTCCCCCGTGTGTGTGTGTGTGTGTGTGTGTGTGTGTGTGTGTGTGTGTGTGTGTGTGTGTGTGTGTGTGTGTGTGTGTGTGTGTGTGTGTGTGTGTGTGTGTGTGTGTGTGTGTGTGTGTGTGTCAGGCAGGACAGACAGGCCTCAGCCAAATGGGCAGGAGGAATCAGGTCCCAAACACCTGCCTGCTACCTGACAGACATTACTACACGCCCTCCTGTCCTCTCACTTGCCAAACATATCACAGAGCAGGGACATGTCACAGTGGCAATATGAGCAGAGCAGGCCAAATAGGGACATAGAGATGGTTTAGGCTTATTCACTTACCAGTATCCCACCCTCAAGTATTTAGCTAGAGAGGCTCCCAGGACGAGAACTTAGAGGAGAGGAATATCATAAACCAGGGATAGTAAATGAACCACCACAGCCTTATTAAATCTAGAAATATAGAAACCATCAGAGCCACCACATTCCCACCAGAGCACCATTAAATAAATAACGGAATAAAAACGTTAAGTGCCATAATCACCACGGGTCTATTAAATATGAAATTAAAACGTCAGTGCTATCATCACTAAGAAGGGCTATCTCCTCCCCTAGCTTGTGTGTGTATCCTCTATCAACATGGCCAGGCAGGGCTGTAAAGGACTTGTTTGTCTGCCCCTACTTTATTTTACTGGATGGTTTTTACTATCACAAACTCCTCAATCACAAACTGTATCTTAATGATAAAGGCTAATTAATTCAACTGCAAACCATCTGGGTAATGATATAGCTAAAGCAAAATTATGGAGAGACTGATGGGGAATGATAGAGAGAAATGGAAACAAGGAGAAAGAGAGAATGGGGAGGGAGAGAGAGAGAGCGAGAGGGTGAGAGAGAGTGATGGGGAATGATAGAGGAAGAGAAATGGATACAGGGAGGGAGGGAGGAGAATGGAGTGGGGGGTAGATTAATCTGTAGGTCATAAACAGCTTGGGGTCAGAATCATAAGCCTCTCATTTGGTTGGTTAATACAATTAGTGTGGCTCTCCCCTCCCCTGGACTCATAATGTTTAGAAACATACACCCCCACTCTGCGCTGTTATTACACAGGGGGATGTCACTCTTAAACAAACTGTGTGTGTACAAGGGGGGAGGGGGGGAATGATTAGATTTCCATTAATGAGAGAGGTAATGAAGGGGGTGTGTGTGTGTGTATGGGGGGGGTCCATGTCCTCGACCATGTGTGTGTGTAGTAAGAGGGTGAATTAAAAGCGCATTGACTATGTGGCAGCACACACTATAAATTAGGGCCAGGCATCGCCAGGCTGCCAGAGGCCTAAGCCAGAGGACCTATTCATCTTCTACAGAATGCCCCCCATTCCCCCACCCCTCTCAGATAAAACCCACCACCCCACCCCTCTCAACCCAACCGACCACAGACCCCCATCCACACACAGAATCAAATTCATTAACATTCCTAAGATCCTACTCTCGTTAATCTATCCATAGTGGTCAGCAAAAATGGCAGAGCGAGGATGGAGGGAAGCTTTCTGTCTGCTGGCCTGAATGGAGGAGAGAGGGAGTGGAGGAAGAGCGAGAAGGGTCATATGATGAAAGCTAGGAAACTAAAAACAACAGACAAATGTTTTCCATTCAGGCCAGCTTCTATTAATAACTAATAAATACACATCAAAATCTTTCCATTCTTTGTCTTTTCTCTGTCAACTTTGAAACAACATAAGTGAAGTGTTTATATCCAAATATTTTTGATTTTATGTTATTGCTTATGGTTACCTTCATGTGTGTGTAAAATATTACTTTTCTCCGATTTGTTTTTATTCATAGATTTACTCTATGCACTGAGTATACCAAACATTAGGAACACCCCCCCCCCTTCCCCTCTTTGCCCTCAGAACTTGTCAGGGCAATTGCCCTCCAATTAGTCAGAACATAGACTCTACAAGGTGTCGAAAGCATTCCACAGGGATGCTGGCCCATCTAGACTCCAATGCTTCCCACAGTTGTGACAAATTGGCTGGATGTCCTTTGGGTGGTGGAACATTCTTGATACACACAGGAAACTGTTGAGCGGGGAAAAGCCAGCAGCATTGCAGTTCTTGACATACCCCGTTCAAACACACTTACCTTTTTTGTCTTGCCCATTCATCTTCTGAATGGCAAGAATACACAATCCATGTCTCAATTGTCTTAAAAATGATTCTTTAACCTGTCTCCGCCACTTCATCTACACCAGAGATGGGCAACTTTGATGGGGGCGAGGGCCACAAAATAATGTAACTCATCTTGAGGGGCTGCAGTGGCTTGTGGGTCTGCGTACCCTCAAAATGTAGAAAAAACTTTGCGCAGCTGTACAAAAGGGGTTGCCAGTTGCCCATCCCTGATCTACACTGATTGAAGTGGATTTAACAAGTGTCATCAATAAGGGATCATAGCTTTCACCTGGATTCATCTGGTCAGTTTATGTCATGGAAAGAGCAGTGTTCTTCATGTTTTGTATACTCCGTGTACTGTAGTCTGTATATCCATTAGATGGAATGGAATGTTCGTATCCTGTATATTTGACTGTGTTATGTAGTTGTCTCACTGAGCTATTTTAAGATGAACGTAAGTCGCTCTGGATAAGAGCATCTGCTAAATGACTAACATGTCAAATCTAAGTGTTTTACATACAGATCTCATATTACTTTATTAAATAATAATAATGTTGATATAACAATGATGTCACAAATGTATCATTTGTACAGTTCTTTATAAACATTTAGTTATTTGTTACGTTTGACTGTGTAAAACCTAGCAGTTTTACTTATTTCTCTTACAGTGAGGCGGATATTGTTTTGCAAAAAAACATGATTTTTTTGTCCATCAAAAGGAAACCATCAAGTGATTAATTTCCATGATAAATGGTGAAAAAACACATCTCTTTCAGATGTTCTTTAAAAAACCCTAAGGTCGATGTCCGCGTCACCGCGGAAATCGAATTATCATAATCCAGTAAACCCCATAAAAATCATCCAGTTTAAGATAGAGATATACTTTTTTTGCATTAGATGTGCCTCAATCCACTGCATCCGCCTATGTAACACTTCTGCTTCTGCTGTGAAAGGTGACAGAGAGAGAGCGATGTTTGTCAGACCATGAGACATCCCGAAAATTGGTCTTCTCACAAAATCGTCTATCTTCCGAACGGTTTGGCCTACCAACTATTACAAACTTTTTGGGACTCGTATGAATTCGGTACAGCCGATCTGCCAACTTCGTCTGTAGCGTCCGAACAGTTTGGGCTACACACTAATATGACCCCTCTGTGTAAAGGTGAGACTCTAACGAATACGTACATGTCAATGTTTTGCTCTAGGACACCCACAGGCCTCACAAGACTTGCCTGAAAGTCCCCCGGTACCAGTTGAATTTTTTTGGGGAAGTACTGTTTTACTGTATATGGAGACAGTAAGGCCAAAAATGACACTTCAAGGGGTCTTCAAATTCAAAATAAATCAAATAGCAACATGATCCTTGGTATGACCTTCTTAAAACAATTCCATACAGCTTAGTAGTAAAATGAAAATGGATATATAGCGATTTGAAAATAAAGTCTAAAAGACAGACATCATAAATTCCTCTCCTCCTCCATTGTCACTCACTGCTCTGTTCCCCAGCTGTGGGGTTTATTTTGGATCAGCTAGGAGTGTCCTCTCCTCCTGTCTCAGCTGTGGAGTTTATTTTGGATCAGCTAGGAGTGTCCTCTCCTCCTGTCTCAGCTGTTAATGTGTTATGAGCTCTCTCTCTATCCAGCTCCGCCAGCACCAAGCAGCCTTAGTACTGTAGGTGTACCTGCTAATGAATTCATTTCAGAAGACGCTCGATGAAATTATTCATTCATCACAGGTTAGCTACTCTTCCTCTGGGCCCCCTTTTGCCCCATACCTCACCCCTCCTCACCCTGTGTGTGTGTGTGTGTGTGTGTGTGCGTGTGCGTGTGCGTGTGCGTGTGCGTGTGCGCGTGCGCGCGTGCGTGGGTGGCCCAGGATACCCCGGCTCATCTCCCTCACTTTCCTTCCCTACTCTCACTCTCCTTCCCTCCCTCCCTCTCACTCTCCCCCCCTCTCCTTCCCTCCTCTCCTCGCCCCACTCCTGCCTGCTCTCCCCCTCTCATTCTCCTTCCCTCTGACTCCCTCTCCTTCCTTTCCTCCCTCCCCTTCCTTTCCTCCCTCCCTTCCTTCCCTCCCCCTTCTCACTCTCCTTCCCTCCCTCTCTCACTTCATCCTTCCTCTCCCACCCTACATCTCACTCCATCCTTCCTCTCCCACCCTCCCTCTCTCTCACCCTCCCTCCCTCTCATTCTTCCTCCTTCCTCTCTCTCCTCCCTCACTCTCCTTCCCTCCCTTACACTCCCTCCCTCTCTCTCTCTCTCTCTCTCTCCCCCTCCCTCCCTTCCACCCTCTCTCCCTTCCTCACTCTCTCTCTCTTCGACCCCCTTTCCCCCTTACCCTCCCCCTTCTCCTCTCCCCCTCTCCTCCCTGCCTCTCCTTCCCTCCCCCCTCTCCTCCCACCTCCTTCCCCTCTCTCCTCCCTCACTCCTTCCCTCACTCACTTTCCTTCTCTCCCTCGCCCCTCATTCTGCTTCCCTCGCCCCTCATTCTCCTTCCTTCCCCTCACTCTCCTCCCTCCCCCTCACTCTCCTTCCCTCCCCCTTCACTCCCTCCCACCCTCCCTTTCAACCTCTCATTCTACCTCCCTCTCGCACCCTCTCTCCCTCCCTCCCTCCCATCCTCAAACACTCTCATTCTCCCACCCTCCCTCCTCTCATTTCTCCACCCTATATCTCCCTCTCATTCTCCCACCCTTCCTCCCTCTCATTCTCCCACCCCTTCTCCCTCTCATTCTCCCACCCTCCCTCCCTCTCATTCTCCCACCCTCCCTCCCTCCCTCTCTCTCATTCTCTCACCCTCCCCTCCCTCTCATTCTCCACTCTCCCTCCCTCCCTCTCATTCTCCCACCATCTGTCCTTCTCATTCTCCCACCCACCCTCCCTCCCTCCCTCCCTCCCTCTCATTCTCCAACCCTCCCTCTCTCTCATTCTCCCTCCCTCCCTCTCATTCTCTCATTCTCCCTCCCTCCCTCTCATTCTCTCATTCTCCCACCCCCCCTCTCATTCTCTCATTCTCCCACCATCCCACCCTCTCATTCTCCCACCCTCCCACTCTCTCATTCTCCCACCCTCCCACCCTCTCATTCTCCCACCCTCCCTCCCTCTCATTCTCCCACCCTCCCTCCCTCTCATTCTCCCCCCTCTCTCCCTATCTCTCATTCTCCCACCCACCCTCCCTCTCATTTTCCCACCCTTCCTCCCTCTCATTCTCCCTCTCATTCCCCCACCCTCTCTTTCATTCTTCCCCCCCCCACCCTCTCTCTCATTCTCCCACCTCCCTCCCTCCCTCCCTCCCTCTCATTCTCCCTCCCTCCCATTCTCCCACCCTCCCTCTCATTCTCCTACCCCCCCCTCCACCCTCTCATTCTCCCACCCTCCTCCCTCCCTCCCTCCCTCTCATTCTCCCTCCCTCTCATTCTCCTACTCACCCTCCCTCTCATTCTCCCAACTTCCCTCCCTCTCATTCCTCACCCCCCCCCCTCCCTCTCATTCTCCCACCCACCCTCCCTCTCATTTTCCCACCCTTCCTCCCTTTCATTCTCCCACCCTCTCATTCCCCCACCCTCTCTCTCATTCTTCCACCCCCCCACCCTCTCTCTCATTCTCCCACCCTCCCTCCCTCCCTCCCTCTCATTCTCCCTCCCTCCCATTCTCCCACCCTCCCTCTCATTCTCCCACCCACCCTCCCACCCTCTCATTCTCCCCACACACCCACCCCCCTCTCATTCTCCCACCCACCCTCCCTCTCATTCTCCCACCCACCCTCCCTCTCATTCTCCCACCCTCCCTCCCTCTCATTCTCCCACCCTCCATCCCTCCAATCCTCTCTGCCTCTCATTCTCCCACCCTCTCATTCTCCCACCCTCCCTCCCTCTCATTCTCCCACCCACCCTCCCTCTCATTCTCCCACACTCCCTCCCTCTCATTCTCCCACCCTCCATCCCTCCAACCCTCCCTGCCTCTCATTCTCCCACCCTCCCTACTTCTCATTCTCCCACCCTTCCTCCCTCTCATTCTCCCTCTCTCCCTCTCATTCCCCCACCCTCTCTCTCATTCTCCCACCTTCCCTCTCATTCTCCCACCTTCCCTCTCATTCTCCCACCCTCTCTCTCATTCTCCCACCCTCCCTCTCATTCTCCCATCCTCCGTCCTTCTCATTCTCCCACCCTCCGTCCTTCTCATTCTCCCTCCCTCTCATTCTCCCTCCCTCCCTCTCATTCTCCCACCCTCCCTCCCTCTCATTCTCTCCTCCCTCCCTCTCTCATTCTCAAACCCTCCCACCCTCTCATTCTCCCTCCCATTCTCTCATTCTCTCACCCTCCCTCCCTCCCTCTCATTCTCACACCCTCCCACCCTCTCATTCTCCTCCCATTCTCTCATTCTCTCACCCTCCCCTCTCTCTCATTCTCCCTCCCTCCCTCTCATTCTCCCACCCTCCCTCCCTCTCATTCTCCCTCCCTCCTCTCCTCATTCTCACACCATCCCACCCTCTCATTCTCCCTCCCATTCTCTCATTCTCTCACCCTCCTCCTCCCTCCTCATTCTCCCTCCCATTCTCTCACCCTCCCTCCCTCCCTCTCATTCTCCCTCCCTCCCTCTCATTCTCCCACCCTCTCATTCGCACTCCCTCCCTCTCATTCTCCCTCCCTCCCTCTCATTCTCCCACCCTCTCATTCGCACTCCCTCCCTCTCATTCTCTCACCCCCCTTCCCTTCCATTCTCTCATTCTACCACCCTCCCTAACTCCCTCTCATTCTCCCACCCTCCTCCTCCCTCCCTCCCTCTCCTTCTCCACCCTCCCTCCCTCTCATTCTCCCTCCTCCCCTCTCATTCTCCACCCTCTCATTCGCACTCCCTCCCTCTCATTCTCTTACCCCCCTTCCCTTCCATTCTCTCATTCTACCACCCTCCCTAACTCCCTCTCATTCTCCCACCCTCCCTCCCTCCCTCCCTCTCCTTCTCCCACCCTCCCTCCTCTTCTTCTCCCTCCCACCCTCCCTCCCTCTCATTCTCCCACCCTCCCTCCCTCCCTCTCATTCTCTCACCCTCCCTCCCTCCCATTCTCCATTCTCCCACCCTCTCATTCTCCCACCCACCCTCCCACCCTCTCATTCTCCCACCCACCCACCCCCCTCTCATTCTCCCACCCTCTCATTCTCCCACCCACCCTCCCTCTCATTCTCCCACCTTCCCTCTCATTCTCCCCACCTTCCCCTCTCATTCTCCCACCTTCCCTCTCATTCTCCCACCCTCCCACCCTCTCATTCTCCCTCCCATTCTCTCATTCTCTCACCCTCCCTCCTCCCTCTCATTCTCACACCCTCCCACCCTCTCATTCTCCCTCCCATTCTCTCATTCTCTCACCCTCCCTCCCTCCCTCTCATTCTCCCTCCTCCCTCTCATTCTCCCACCCTCCCTCCCTCTCATTCTCCCTCCCTCCCTCTCTCATTCTCACACCCTCCCACCCTCTCATTCTCCCTCCCATTCTCTCATTCTCTCACCCTCCCTCCCTCCCTCTCATTCTCCCTCCCTCCCTCTCATTCTCCCACCCTCTCATTCGCACTCCCTCCCTCTCATTCTCCCTCCCTCCCTCTCATTCTCCCACCCTCTCATTCGCACTCCCTCCCTCTCATTCTCTCACCCCCCTTCCCTCCCATTCTCTCATTCTACCACCCTCCCTAACTCCCTCTCATTCTCCCACCCTCCCTCCCTCCCTCCCTCTCCTTCTCCCACCCTCCCTCCCCTCTCATTCTCCTCCCCCACCCTCCCTCCCTCTCATTCTCCCACCCTCCCTCCCTCCCTCTCATTCTCTCACCTCCCTCCCTCCCATTTCCCATTCTCCCACCCTCTCATCTCCCCACCCACCCTCCCACCCTCTCATTCTCCCACCCACCCACCCCCCTCTCATTCTCCCACCCTCTCATTCTCCCACCCACCCTCCCTCTCATTCTCCCTCTCTCCCTCTCATTCTCCCACCTTCCCTCTCATTCTCCCACCTTCCCTCTCATTCTCCCACCCTCCCTCTCATTCTCCCACCCTCCGTCCTTCTCATTCTCCCACCCTCCGTTCTTCTCATTCTCCCACCCTCTCATTCTCCCTCCCTCCCTCTCATTCTCTCATTTCCCACCCTCCCTCCCTCTCATTCTCCCACCCTCCCTACCTCCACCCCTCCCTCCCTCTCATTCTCCTACCCACCCTCCCTCTCTATCATTCTCCCCCCTCCCTCCCTCCCTCTCATTCTCCCACTCTCCCTACTTCTCATTTTCCCACCCTTCCTCCCTCTCATTCTCCCTCTCCCCCTCTCATTCCCCACCCTCTCTCTCATTCTCCCACCCACCCTCCTCCCCTCCTCTCATTCTCTCACCCTCCTTCCCTCCCATTCTCTCCTTTTTACCACCCTCCCTCCCTCTTATCTCCCACCCTCCCTCTCTCCCTCTCATTCCCCCACCCTCCCTCACTCCCTCTCATTCTCCCACTCTCCCTACTTCTCATTTTCCCACCTCCCTCCCTCTCATTCTCCCACCCTCTCATTCTCCCACCCTCCCTCCCTCCCTCTCATTCTCCCACTCTCCCTAACTCTCATTCTCCCACTCTCCCTAACTCTCATTCTCCACCCACCCTCCCTCTCGTTCTCCCACCCTCTCTCCTCTCGTTTTCCCACCCTCTCCCCTCGTTCTCTCTCCCACCCTCTCTCCCTCTCGTCTCCCACCCTCCCTCCCTCTCGTTCTCCCACCCTCCCACCCTCTCATTCTCTCACCCTCCCTCCCTCCCTCTCATTCTCCCACCCTCCCTCCCTCTCATTCTCCTATCCTCCCTCCCTCCCTCTCATTCTCCTATACTCCCTCCCTCTCATTCTCCTATACTCCCTCCCTCTCATTCTCCTATCCTCCCACCCTCTCATTCTCCCACCCTCTCATTCTCCCCACCCCCCCTCTCATTCTCTCATTCTCCCTCTCATTCTCCCACCCTCCCTCTCATTCTCTCATTCTCCCTCTCATTCTCCCACCCTCCCTCTCATTCTCTCATTCTCCCACCCTCTCATTCGCCCCCCCCTCCTCTCGTTCTCCCACCCTCCCTCCCTCTCATTCTCCCACCCTCCCTCCCTCTCATTCTCCCACCCTCCCTCCCTCTCATTCTCCACCCACCCTCCCTCCCTCTCATTCTCCTATCCTCCCACCCTCTCATTCTCCTATCCTCCCACCCTCTCATTCTCCCACCCTCCCTCTCATTCTCTCATTCTCCCTCTCATTCTCCCACCCTCCCTCTCATTCTCTTCATTCTCCCTCTCATTCCCCCCCCTCCCCCCATCCACCCTCCCATCCTCTCATTCTCCCACCCTCCCACCCACCCTCCTCATTCTCCCACCTACCCTCCCACCCTCTCATTCTCCCTCCCTCTCATTCTCCCACCCACCCTCCCTCTCATTCTCCCAACTTCCCTCCTTCTCATTCTCCCACCTTCCCTCCCTTTCTTCTCCCACCCTTCCTCCCTCTCATTCTCCCTCCTTTCTCTCGTTCTCCACCCTCCCTCCCTCTCGTTCTCCCACCCTCCCCCTCCTCTCGTTCTCCCACCCTCCCTCCTCTCGTTCTCCCCCCCTCCCTCCCTCTCGTTCTCCCACCCTCTCTCCTCCTCTCGTTCTCCACCCTCTCTCCCTCCCTCTCGTTCTCCCACCCACCCTCCCTTTCTCCCTCTCGTTCTCCCACCCTCCATCTCTCGTTCTCCCACCCTCCTCCCTTTCTCCCTCTCGTTCTCCCACCCTCCATCTCTCGTTCTCCCTCCTCCCTGTCTCCCTCTCGTTCTCCCATCCTCCCTGTCTCCCTCTCGTTCTCCCCCCCTCCCTCTCTCGTTCTCCCCACCCTCCTCCCTCTCGTTCTCCACCCTCCCTCCCCTCGTTCTCCCACCCTCCTCCCTCCCTCTCGTTCTCCACCCTCTCTCCCTCTCGTTCTCCCCACCCTCTCTCCTCCTCTCTCCTCCCTCTCGTTCTCCCAACCTCTCTCCCTCCTCTCGTTCTCCCACCCTCTCTCCCTCCCTCTCGTTCTCCCATCCTCCCTCCCTTTCTCCCTCTCGTTCTCCCACCCTCCATCTCTCGTTCTCCCATCCTCCCTCTCTCCCTCTCATTCTCCACCCTCCTCCCTCCTCGTCTCCACCCTCCCTTCCTCATTCTCCCTCCCTTTCATTCTCCCACCCATCCTCCCTCTCATTCTCCCTCCCTCTCTCTCATTCTCCCACCCTCCCTCCCTCTCAATCTCCCACCCTCCCACCCTCTCATTCTCTCACCCTCCCTCCCTCTCATTCTCCTACCCTCCCACCCTCTCATTCTCCCACCCACCCTCCCTCTCATTCTCCTCCCTCCCTCTCATTCTCACCACCCTCCCTCCCTCTCATTCTCCCTCCCCCCTCTCTTCATTCTCCCACCCTCCCACCCTCTCATTCTTCTCTCCCATTCTCTCACCCTCCCTCCCTCCCTCTCATTCTCCCACCCTCTCATTCGCCCTCCCTCCTCTCATTCTCCCTCCCTCCCTCTCATTCTCCCACCCACCCTCCTTCCCTCCCTCTCATTCTCTCACCCTCCTTCCCTCCTTCTCTCCTTTCTACCACCCTCCCTCCTTCGCATTCTCCCACCCTCCCCCTCTCCCTCTCATTCCCCCATCCTCCCTCACTCCTCTCATTCTCCCAACCTCCCTCCTCTCATTCTCCCACACCTCCCTCCCTCTCTTTCTCCCACCCACCCTCCCTCCCTCTCATTCTCCACCCACCCTCCCTCCCTCTCATTCTCCCACCCTCCCTCCCTCCCTCCCTCTCTCTCTTCTCCCAACATCCCTCCCTCTCATTCTCCACCCTCCCTCCCTCTCATTCTCTCACCCTCCCTCCCCCCATTCTCCCTCCTCCCTCCCTCCCATTCTCCCACCTCCCCCTCATCTCTCACCCTCCCTCCCTCCTCATTCTCCCACCCTCCCCCATCCACCCTCTCATTTCCACCCACCCTCCCACCCTCTCATTCTCCCACCCTCCAACCCACCCTCCCACCTCTCATTCTCCACCCCCTCCCACCCTCTCATTCTCCCTTCCTCCCTCCCTCCCTCTCATTCTCCCACCCTCTCATCTCCCTCCCTCTCATTCTCCCCCACCCTCCCTCTCATTCTCCCACCACCCTCCCTCTCATTCTCCCACCCTCCCCCCTCTCATCTCTCACCCTCCCTCCCTCCCTCCCATTCTCCCACCCTCCCTCCCTCTCATTCTCCCACCCTCCCTCTCATTCTCCCACCCTCCCCCCTCTCATTCTCTCACCCTCCCTCCCTCTCATTCTCCCCCCTCCCCCCATCCACCCTCCCATCCTCTCATTCTCCCACCCTCCCACCACCCTCTAATTCTCCCACCCACCCTCCCACCCTCTCATTCTCCCACCCTCTCATTCTCCCTCCCTCTCATTCTCCCACCCACCCTCCCTCTCATTCTCCCAACTTCCCTCCTTCTCATTCTCCCACCTTCCTCCCTTTCATTCTCCCACCCTTCCTCCCTCTCATTCTCCCACCCTTCCTCCCTCCATTCTCCCTCCTTTCTCTCGTTCTCCCACCCTCCCCCCTCTCGTTCTCCACCCTCCTCCCTCTCTTCTCCCACCCTCCTCCCTCTCGTTCTCCCACCTCTCTCCCCTCCCTCTCGTTCTCCCCACCCTCTCTCCCTCCTCTCGTTCTCCCACCCCTCTCTCCCTCCCTCTCGTTCTCCCATCCTCCCTCTCCCCCTCTCGTTCTCCCCATCCTCCCTCTCCCCCTCTCGTTCTCCCCATCCTCCCTCTCCCCCTCTCTTCTCCCATTCTCCCTCTCTCCCTCTCGTTCTCTCCACCCACCCTCCTTTCTCCCTCTCGTTCTCCCACCCTCCATCTCTCGTTCTCCCACTCTCTCTCCCTCTCGTTCTCCCACCCTCCCTTCCTCATTCTCCCACCCTCCCTCCCTCTCTCGTTCTCCCTCCTCCCTCTCTCCTCTCGTTCTCCCACCCTCTATCCCTCTCATTCTCCCACCCTCCCTCTCTCTCGTTCTCCCACCCTCCCACCCTCTCATTCTCCCACCCTCTCATTCTCCCTCCCTCTCATTCTCCACCCACCCTCCTCTCATTCTCCCACCCACCCTCCCTCTCATTCTCCCACTTCCCTCCTTTCATTCTCCACCCTTCCTCCCTCTCATTCTCCCTCCCTTTCTCTCGTTCTCCCTCCCACCCTCCCTCCCTCTCGTTCTCCCACCCTCCCTCCTCTCGTTCTCTCCCACCTCTCTCCCTCTCGTTCTCCACCCTCTCTCCCTCCTCTCGTTCTCCCCACCCTCCCTCCTCTCGTCTCCATCCTCCCTCTCCCCCTCTCGTTCTCCCATCCTCCCTCTCCCCCTCTCGTTCTCCCATCCTCCCTCTCCCCTCTCGGTCTCCCATTCTCCCTCTCTCCCTCTCGTTCTCCACCCACCCTCCCTTTCTCCCTCTCGTTCTCCCACCCTCCATCTCTCGTTCTCCCACCCTCCCTCCCTTTCTCCTCTCGTTCTCCCACCCTCCATCTCTCGTTCTCCCATCCTCCCTCTCTCCCTCTCGTTCTCCCCCCTCCCTTCCTCATTCTCCCACCCTCCCTCTCTCGTTCTCCCATCCTCCTCCTCCTCTCGTTCTCCCACCCCCCTCCCTCTCGTTTCTCCCACCCTCCCTCCCTCTGTTCTCCCACCCTCCCTCCCTCTCTCTCCCCCCTCCCTCCCTCTCTCCCACCCTCTATCCCTCTCATTCTCCACCCTCCCTCTATCCCTCTCATTCTCCCACCTCCCTCTCTCTCGTTCTCTCCCCCACCCTCCTCCCTCTCATTCTCTCTCCCTCCCACCCTCTCATTCTCCCACCCACCCTCCCTCTCATTCTCCCACCCTCCCTCCCTCCCTCCCTCTCATTCTCCCACCCTCCCTCCCTCCCTCCCTCTCATTCTCCCACCCTCTCTCCCCTCGTTCTCCCATCCTCCCTCTCTCCCTCTCGTTCTCCCATCCTCCCTCCTCCCACCCTCCCTCCCTTTCTCCCTCTCATTCTCCCACCCTCCTCCCTCTCGTTCCCCACCCTCCCTTCCTCATTCTCCCACCCTCCCCTCCCTTTCATTCTCCCACCCATCCTCCCTCTCATTCTCCCTCCCCTCTCTCATTCTCCCACCCTCCCTCCCTCTCAATCTCCCACCCTCCCTCCCTCTCATTCTCCTACCCTCCACCCTCTCATTCTCCCACCCACCCTCCCTCTCTTTCTCCTATCCTCCACCCTCTCATTCTCCTATCCTCCACTCCACCCTCTCATTCTCCCACCCTCCCACCCTCTCATTCTCCCACCCTCCCTCTCATTCTCTCATTCTCCCTCTCATTCTCCCACCCTCCCTCTCATTCTCTCATTCTCCCTCTCATTCTCCCCCCCTCCCCCATCCACCCTCCCATCCTCTCATCTCCACCCTCCCACCCACCCTCTCTTTCTCCCACCCACCCCCACCCTCTCATTCTCCCACCCTCTCATTCTCCTCCCTCTCATTCTCCACCCACCCTCCCTCTCATTCTCCCACCCTCCTCCCTCTCGTTCTCCCATCCTCCCTCTCTCCCTCTCGTTCTCCCATCCTCCCTCCCTCCCACCCTCCTCCCTTTCTCCCTCTCATTCTCCCCCTCCTCCCTCTCGTTCTCCCACCTCCCTTCCTCATTCTCCCACCCTCCCTCCCTCCCTTTCATTCTCCCACCCATCCTCCCTCTCATTCTCCCTCCTCTCTCTCATCTCCCCACCCTCTCTCCTCCCTCTCGTTCTCCCACCCTCCCGTTCTCCCATCCTCCCACCCTCCCTCCCTTTCTCCCTCTCATTCTCCCACCTCCCTCCCTCTCGTTCTCCCACCCTCCCTTCCTCATTCTCCCACCCTCCCTCCCTCCCTTTCATTCTCCCACCCATCCTCCCTCTCATTCTCCCTCCCTCTCTCTCATTCTCCACCCTCCCTCCCTCTCATCTCCCACCTCCCTCCCTCTCATTCTCCTACCCTCCCACCCTCTCATTCTCCCACCCACCCTCCCTCTCATTCCTCCACCCCCCTCCCTCCCTCCCTCTCATCTCCCACCCTCCCTCCTCCCTCCCTCTCATTCTCCCACCCTCTCTCCCTCTCGTTCTCCCATCCTCCCTCTCTCCCTCTCGTTCTCCCATCCTCCCCTCTCCCTCTCATTCTCCCATCCTCCCTCTCTCCCTCTCGTTCTCCCATCCTCCCTCTCTCCTTCTCGTTCTCCCATCCTCCCTCTCTCCCTCTCGTTCTCCCACCCACCCTCCCTCCCTCTCGTTCTCCCACCCTCCCTCCCTCCCTCCCTCTCTCTCATTCTCCCACTCTCTCTCCCTCTCTCTCTCTCCCCACGCTCCCTCATCTCCTCTCCCCTTCCATCCTTCATCTCCTCTTCCTCCCTCCTCTCACTCTCCTTTTCCCTCTCCTTCCTTCCTCTCTTCCTCCCTTTTTCTCTCCTTCCCTCTCACTCTCCTTCCCTCCTCTCCTCTCCCCTTTCTCTCTCCCTCCCTCCTGCCCTCCCTCTCACTCTCCTCCCTTCCGCTCCCTTCCTCCTTCCCTCCTCTCTCTGTGTCCTCTCCCCCCACCCCTCACTCTCCTTCCCTCCCCTCCCTTCCTCCCTCCCTCCTCTCTTTGCCTCTCTCTCTCTCTCTCGCTCCCTCCCCACTCTCCTTCCTCTCTTTTCGTCTCTTCCCTCGGGATGTCTTGCTCTGGAACAATAGGGAAACAGATGTATTCATTAGACAAGGAAAACTTTTGAGCGCTAATTGCTTTATTACCACTTATTTTTCTCTCTTTTTCTCACTTTATTTTTTCACTCCCATTCTATTGTTCGGATGTTGTAATGATTCTGCTGGATTGATTGTTATTGTTATTTTGAAATGAAGAAGGGAAAGAAGAGAAAGAGATAGTGGGAGACTTTTAAAGAGAGAGAAACAGAGAGAGAGAGAGAAACAGAGAGAGAGAGAGAGAGAAACAGAGAGAGAGTGTGTTAGTATGTCTTTTATCTCCAGTAGAGTGGCGGCTCAGGTAAAAAGACACCTTGGCTTCCCAGAGCGGGAAGGTATTGATCCCCCTCTCCTCTAACAAGTGAAGATTTGGGCAGATTCCCCTTCCGTTTCTGAAAGAAATATATCCCTCTCTCCTCTCCCGTTTATCTCTCCACTCTTCCGAAGAGCACCTCCAATCCCCCCATCCCTCTCCATCCCCCAAAGCCAGGCAGCAGGGGGAACCCTGTTTGTATAGCCTTCCGTAAGCCCTCCGATCCACAGCGGCCTTGCAGACAGACATAAACATTCAAATGTAGACACACATTTCTACACACTTTACCACTCTTTTTCTACCTCAATCTATCCTAAGGTGTGTGCAGCAGACAGAATAAAACTTTCTGCAGGTACCGTATGTGGAAAGATTTATAAACCCACCAAAACACCAAGAAGGCTTTGCTGCAACCAAATATTAGAACTAACGCACACGCAGTAAACATGTCTTACCTGGAGCCTGGTAATATCCTCTTTGTATTTGTCCTCTCCAATAATGTGCTTTACGTGGAGGAGTGTATGCAATCAATTTAGACCTATTTTCACCGTGTCCAATCGCTAGCCTGATGCTACCTGGTCACTACCGGCTCGGTCTGGAGTGCGTGTGTGCAGGCAGATCGCTCAAGAGTGACTTCGAAATTGGACGTCTATCTGTGTCCTGAGAACATGGGGGAAATTCTGTCAAAACCAGCCACTAGGGGCAACAGTGAGGGCTATTACCATCAAGTAGGCTTGGGTTTTGCTAGGGTGTTGTGGACAGGCATAATCCAATGACCCTGGATCAGAAGGTTGCGTGTTCAATCCCAGTGGTAGGGACACATTTTAAGGCACTGCATCTCAGTGCAAGAGGTGTCACTACAGTCCCTTGTTTGAATCCAGGCTGAATCACATCCGGCTGTGATTGGGAGTCCCATAGGGTGGCGCTCAATTGGCGCAGCGTCATCCGGGGTAGGCCGTCATTGTAAATAAGAATGTGTTGTTAAATGACTTGCCTAGTTAAATAAATAAAAATGATATCTTCCTTCTAAATGTGACGTTTGGAGAAACAGAACGATGCTGGGCAGGAGTCAACCCAGGGTGTAAAAAACACTTTGAAACGTTACATTTAGAGCCTGATCAAAATTTGATGTTTGGAGAAAGGTGGATAAATGTCTAATTTTGCAGTGAGAATAAGAGCGCTTGTTGGGGGGGTATACAGTGGTGCCTCTTAATCGTTGTGGATGAGATGGAGCTCGCTACACCAGGGGACAGCTTTGTGTCTCCCCCGTCTCCCCCCCCAGAGAGCCAGTGGAGTCATTTGCTGGGTCTTATGATGTCGTCATGGTGTGTTAGCGGAGATTGGTGAGGCCCCACGCCAATCCGGCCCTCCCGCTGGTCTCCCACTGGTCTTCGTCTGCCCCCTCCCTCCCACCCACCCTCTATTCCCTCTCCGTTCTACTCTCCTCCTGATCGCTCCATCCTCCAGTGGTCAGTGTGGGGGAGAAGAGCTGCTGACGCAGGCCTGCAGAGGTAACAAGCTTACCTGAGGATAATCTCCTAAGAGAAATTTCAAGGGAAGAAATAAGGGAGCGAGACAGTGAGGAGGAAAAGACGGGAGGAGAGGGAGGAAGAGGGAGAGGAAGGAAGGAAGGGGGGATGGAGAGAAACTTAGCAAAGTTTTTAGCCCCTGACTTGCTGTGCCAAGCAGTTCTTATTCTCCAGGCCAACTTCCCCTCTGTGGTCAAGCACTTACTGCTCCCACAATGCCCTCAGAGAGAGAGAGGGCAAGACAGAGAGAGCAAGACAGAGGGAGAGAGAGGGAGAGAGAGGGCAAGACAGAGAGAGAGAGAGATGAGTGAGGGAGAGGGAAAATAAGTAAGGATGATCCCAGACCCAGAGTCACCCTCTCTCCTCCAATCTCTAGTCAGGATTCCGATTCCTCTGTGTTGTCATCTCAGAGTGGACATAAACACTATAAACTGGACATCCAAGACATTCCTCTAAATACTTTTCATCTGGGTATCTAGAGCTTCAATTAAAGTTGGGGAGAAGAGTGTTGGGGTGCAGGATGTGATAAAGGTGGAGGTACAGTAGGGTTAAAGGAGGTTGGGTGTGGATGGAGAGGTCTCTCTGCCCCCCTTCCTCTCCTCCCCTCTCTCTTCTTTAATCAAGCCTAGCTTTAATGAACTGTCTCTGAGCATCACTTTCATTAGCCCATTTACTCAATCAATACACTCTGTGTATTCAAGCACTTCCACGAAAACTACAATGTGATGCTTGGAGTGGAAAAGGGCGGTTGTGTGTGTGTGTGTGTGTGTGTGTGTGTGTGTGTGTGTGTGTGTGTGTGTGTGTGTGTGTGTGTGTGTGTGTGTGTGTGTGTGTGTGTGTGTGTGTGTGTGTGTGTGTGTGTGAATTAGCACACATGAGTGTGTGTGCTAATGTGTGTGTTTATGCAGAGACTTGCTAAACTTTGACGATCCTCCAAGATGCTGCCACTACAGAAATGACCTGTTATTCCCCTCTTCAATACAGATGCCCTTCACTCTCCTCCTCCTCCCCCCATACAAAATGCACTGATTAGCCTTCTGACCATTTAATTAATTAGGCACAGCACTTAATTATGACAAACTGCATTACAGCCTCATCGTGTAGAGCTATGCCAGGTCATGTTGGGTAACAATTTGATTTGAGTGAGAAGAGGAGTGGGGATGAAGGAGGGGTCTGGATGGAGGGGGGGCTATTGAGCGGAAAGAGACATATGATGAGATTAACAATAATCAGAGCAGCGGGAACTGGCCATGAACAGGCCAGGGGGGAGGAGGGGGAGACAGGGGACAGAGGGGGTTGAGATGGATCAAATTAGTTTTTCTCTTCTCATTAGGATCTGAGGAATAAAGTGAATGTAGAGAGGGGGGATATGGAGATTGGGGGGCAGTGTGTGTAGGTATGTATGTGTGTGTGTGTGAGTGCATGCGTGCCTGCGTGTGTGTCTGTGCAATTGTATTTCTGAGTGTATGGGGGGAGAAAGGGATAATGTTGAGCCACCCTTATTTCTAGGAAAGAATACAAAATGTGTAATTTGACCATATATTTAGAAAGAGGTCATAATTTCATGGAGTCTGAAGGAAGAAACCACACGAAGAAAGTGGTAATTTTCACAGTCAAATGAATTTGTGTTAGCGGTTTCATGATGCTTGAATCTAAACCAAAGTAGATCATTTTAAGACTGTTCTTTACATTGTGTTTGGGAAATTAAGATAGACATGGTTATAAAAAGGTACTGGTAATATTTAATTCAGTACAGAAATGTGTAGGTGGCTTAACTTACCCCATACCCTGGGTAATTTGTGCCAATGTAACAGTATTGCTTCCGTCCCCCAATCTTGGCTTGAACCAGGGACCCTCTGCACACATCAACAACAGTCACCCTCGAAGCATCGTTACCTATTGCTCCACAAAAGCCACTGCCCTTGCAGAGCAAGGGAAACAACTACTTCAATGTCAGCGTGACACCACTGATTGAAACGCTACTAGCAAGTAGCTCGCCATTTCACACCAGTTACACAAAAGAGACCCAAGTTTTTTGGGACAAGCTATGTTTTCAAAACTGTCATGTTTATATGAATTCTGATTATTTACAGGGATACGCAAGAGCCTAAAATATATGTTGATATCTTTGGTAGAAATAATACTATATTTCCCTTGACGGAGTGATGCTGAATGTAAAATATGGCTCAACTTACCCCACCCTCCCCTATGTGTGTTGCGTGGTTGGTTTGGCGTGGAGTGCAGTTGACTGTCTAAGAAAGGACCGGGTCTTTTAGTCCACTCAATGCTTTCCTGCCCATCAGGTAATCTCATAATCTAGTGTTTTTGCTCCAGCACTTACAGTAAAGGACACATCTGTTTGTTCAACAGAGGTTAGATTATTTCTTAATATATATAGATATATATTATTTAACATTTTTAGGTTTGAATTTCTACCCAGGTTCATATTCTGAAGTGTTGATTAGCTCCATTCTTCCATTGTTCTGTTATGGTTAAGTGCTTTCCTCAAGGGCACATCGACTGCTATATCATCTAGTCGGCTCTGGGATTGGAACCAGTGACTTTTCGGTTACTGGCCCAATACTCTTAACCACTAGGTTGCCTGCCGCCTAGTTGATCATCATCAAAGTCTGTTTTCTTTCCATTCACTCTTTATTCTCTTGGTTAAACTCTGCCATTAGTTGGTGCTGAGAGGAAGTGGATGATGTGGATTTTGTGTTGCATTAGTAGCTAGTTAGATTGCAGTAGTGTTTAGCAGTCAGAGAGGTGGTCTGGGTTGGGAGGCAATGAATGGTGGACATGAACTATGGGATAGATGAGGGGGGTTAGATTGATTTGGTGGTGATTGGGATAGATAGAGGGATAGATTGATTTGGAGGTGATTGGGATAGATAGGGGGATAGATTGATTTGGTGGTGATTGGGATAGATAGAGGGATAGATAGGGTGATAGATTGATTGGGATAGATAGAGGGATAGATTGATTTGGAGGTGATTGGGATAGATAGAGGGATAGATTGATTTGGAGGTGATTGGGATAGATAGGGGGATAGATTGATTTGGAGGTGATTGGGATAGATAGGGGGATAGATTGATTTGGTGGTGATTGGGATAGATAGGGGGATAGATTGATTTGGAGGTGACTGGGATAGATAGGGGGATAGATTGATTTGGTGGTGATTGGGATAGATAGAGGGATAGATTGATTTGGAGGTGATTGGGATAGATAGAGGGATAGATTGATTTGGAGGTGATTGGGATAGATTGATTTGGAGGTGATTGGGATAGATAGAGGGATAGATTGATTTGGAGGTGATTGGGATAGATAGGGGGATAGATTGATGGAGATAGATAGGGTGATAGATTGATTGGGATAGATAGGGGGATAGATTGATTTGGTGGTGATTGGGATAGATAGAGGGATAGATTGATTGGGATAGATAGAGGGATAGATTGATTTGGTGGTGATTGGGATAGATAGGGGGATAGATTGATTTGGTGGTGATTGGGATAGATAGAGGGATAGATTGATTTGGTGTTGATTGGGATAGATAGGGGGATAGATTGATTTGGTGGTGATTGGGATAGATAGGGGGATAGATTGATTTGGTGGTGATTGGGATAGATAGGGGGATAGATTGATTTGGTGGTGATTGGGATAGATAGGGGGATAGATTGATTTGGTGGTGATTGGGATAGATAGGGGGATAGATTGATTTGGTGGTGATTGGGATAGATAGGGGGATAGATTGATTTGGTGGTGATTGGGATAGATAGGGGGATAGATTGATTTGGTGGTGATTGGGATAGATAGGGGGATAGATTGATTTGGTGGTGATTGGGATAGATAGGGGGATAGATTGATTTGGTGGTGATTGGGATAGATAGGGGGATAGATTGATTTGGTGGTGATTGGGATAGATAGGGGGATAGATTGATTTGGTGGTGATTGGGATAGATAGGGGGATAGATTGATTTGGTGGTGATTGGGATAGATAGGGGGATAGATTGATTTGGTGGTGATTGGGATAGATAGAGGGATAGATTGATTTGGTGGTGATTGGGATAGATAGGGGGATAGATTGATTTGGTGGTGATTGGGATAGATAGGGGGATAGATTGATTTGGTGGTGATTGGGATAGATAGAGGGATAGATTGATTTGGTGGTGATTGGGATAGATAGGGGGATAGATTGATTTGGTGGTGATCGCCGTAACGAATGCAGGAGTGTGTTTCATGTCTCTATTCTGTGACCTCACACACTCCATTTTCTGTATTTGTTTGGTTGTTGGTTGTCCTTTTATCCATCCTATGACTGCCTCAACCGACAAGGCCAGTTTTACTCCCAGCCCCATCACTCACATAAATATGACGTGAAAAGGTTGTGACAGTGTTGGTGTGATGTTGTGTGGACGTTATCACACCCTGACAGCATCAGGCTAATATTGTCCCAATGTATGTCATGAAGAGAGGATTAGACTGAGGGGTGTCAGAGGGGGGGGGGGGTTAATATACGTGTCTGTGTCCCTTTCATCCTCCTCCCTCTTCAGTTCCCCCCTCCAGACACACACACACAACCCTCTCCATCCAATCTTCCTCTCCTTGTCAACTACCCCAGGCCCATGGTGCAGGGAGACTTGGTCCACCAGGAGAGGAGAGAAGGGTACTCTACTCTGTGACTACTCTACATTCCACACCCCACGGTGCATTAGAATGGTGATTCTGCCTCCTTTATGCTTCTGCTATGGCCCTATTTATCATAATTCATCGTTTACACGATCCACTCCCCCAACACACACCATACTATTCACATTGGCAAGATCTCATTGGACTGTGGCCACAGGCGACAGCGAGGGGGAGGCACACTGTAAGTGTGTATGGATGAAGGATGATCTCCTTTAGCTATTCTGCCTAAACAGCTTTCAGTAGCATTGAAACTAGAACCTCCCTTTGTAAAGGAAAGGATCTGCATCACCTACAGGGCCACTTTCCCAGACACAGTTTAAGCCTATTCCTGGACAAAGTAGCAATTTCAGCAGAGATTGTCCATTGAGCAACGTTTTTAGTCTAGGACTAGGCTTAATCTTTGTCCAGGAAACTGGCCCATGGAGTATGAAGTGTAGACCATACCACACACCACTCTACCAAACTGTTGTGTACTCAAACCAAACTGTTGTGTACACAAGTACTCCAACCAAACTGCAGAATGTCATCAATTCTACAAATAATTCTTCTGAGCCACATAGTGCCAAACGCCGAAGGCCATTCCATGATTTCTTCGCCATCCAATTACTACTAAAATATTGTATTATTATTGTAATGAGACTGCAGGTCAGAGAGACGATAAATAAGCAGTTATTTCCCCACTTGTTCATTTAAACCAATTTCTCATTTTCATCATTATAGTAGCCATTTCCTCATAGACAGATCATATATAGATTTCCCCCTAGATTGGAACAGGACCTTTATTGTAAAATATGCTCCTGAGGTTTATATATTTGAAATAAGCCCCACTTCACCCACTGATAGCTGAAAGAGAATACACCACAGGGTTTTAAATTATATATTATGTTACTTTATGATGATGCCCCTTCAGAGAGGAAAAGGTGTTCTAATTTAATTACTGGTATTCTCCAGAACCAGGACTCTCTCAGGTCACACATCTTGCTGCTGTGATTTCACCCAGTAGATATGGGAGTTTACCAAAATTGGATTTGTTTTCTAATTCTTTGTGGATCTGTGTAATCTGAGGGAAATATGTGTCTCTAATATGGTCATACATTTGGCAAGAGGTTAGGAAGTGCAGCTCAGCTTCCACCTCATTTTGTGGGCAGTGTGCATATAGACTGTCTTCTCTTGAGAGCCAGGTCTGCCTACGGCGGCCTCTCTCAATAGCGAGGCTATTCTCACTGAGTCTGTACATAGTCAAAGCTTTCCTTAATTTTCTGTCAGTCACAGTGGTCAGGTATTCTGCTGGCCAAATAGCGTTCTAGTTTGCTCTGTTTTATTGTTAATTCTTTCCAATGTGTCAAGTAATTATTTTTTTGCTTTCTGTTGTGTTGCTGTCCTGGGGGCTCTGTTTGTGAACAGAGCCCCAGGACCCGCTTGCTTAGGGGACTCTTCTCCAGGTTCATCTCTCTGTAGGTGATGGCTTTGTTATGGAAGGTTTGGGAATCGCTTCCTTTTAGGTGGGTGTAGAATTTAACGGCTTGTTTCTGGATTTTGATAATTAGTGGGTATCGGCCTAATTCTGCTCTACGTGCATTATTTGCTGTTGTACACGGAGGATATGCATGCAGAATTCTGCAGTGCTGTTCCTTATTTTTCGTAGTGTATTTCTGTATTGTTTTAGTGATTCACCATAGTGAAGCTGTAGGCTCAGGTTTTCCGGGTCTCTATGTTTTGTTTGGATAGGTTTCTCAATTTCTTTCTTAGGTTTTTGCATTCTTTGTCAAACAATTTGTCATTGTTGTTAATGTTCTTAGGTTTTCTGCTTGAAATGTTTATATTTGATAGGAAAGCTGAGAGGTCAAATATACTGTTTAGGTTTTCTACTGCCAAGTTTACACCTTCACTATTACAGTGAAACATTTTGTCCACGAAGTTGTCTAAAAGGGATTTAACTTGTTGTTGCCCAATTGTTTTTGGTAGTTTTCTACACTACTTTCCTTCCATCTATAGCATTTCTTAATATTATTCAGTTCCTTTGGCGTTGATGCCTCATGCTTGAGTATTGCTCTGTTCAAGTAGACTGATTTCGATGTGATCTGATAGGTGTGTCAGTGGGCTGACTGTGAACGCTCTGAGAGACTCCTGGTTGAGGTCAGTGATACAGTAGGTACACTGTAGATTACTTTAAGAGTCCCCTCGAAGACTACCATTGACTATGTACCTACCCAGCGTGCGACAGAGTTGCAGGAGTTGTGGCGCGTTTTTGTTGGTTGTTTTGTCATAGCTGTGTCTAGGGGGCATATTTGGGAGGGAATGCTGTCACCTCCAGGTAGGTGTTTGTCCCCTTGAATGCTAAGAGTTTCATGTTCTTGTCCAGTTCTGGCATTTAGGCCACCACAGACTAGTACCTGGAAATGGTTGATGTTCCCCTCTAGGATGGAGAAGCTGTCATCGTTAAAGTATGGGGATTCCATTGGGGGGATATAGGTAGCACACATGAGGAAATGTTTCTCTGCTGAGATCATTTCCTCATTCATTTCTAGCCAGATGTAAAATGTTCCTGTTTTGACTAATTTAATAGAGTTGGTTAGGTCTGCTCTATATCAAATTAGCATACCCCCTGAGTCTCTTCCCTGTTTCACACCTGGTAGTTTGGTGGATGGGACTACCAACTTTCTGTAACTTAGAGGGCAACCAGTGGGTCCGTCTCCTCTATACCATATTTTTTGCAGGATGACAAGGTCTGTATTTCCAATTTCTTCTATGTCTTCTGGGTTCCTGCTTTTCAGGCCAAAGGCAGATGACCTCAGACCATGTACAGTTGAAGTCAGAAGTTTACATTCACCTTAGCCAAACACATTTAAACTCAGTTTTTCACAATTCCTGGCATTTAATCCTAGTAAAAATTCCCTGTCTTAGGTCAGTTAGGATCACCACTTTATTTTAAGAATGTGAAATGTCAGAATAATAGTAGAGAGAATTATTTATTTCAACTTTTATTTCATTCATCACATTCCCAGTGGGTCAGAAGTTTACATACACTCAATTAGTATTTGGTAGCATTGCCTTTAAATTGTTTAACTTGGATTGAACATTTTGGGTAGCCTTTCACCAGCTTCCCACAATAAGTTGGGTGAATTTTGGCCCAGTCCTCTTGACAGAGCTGGTGTAACTGAGTCAGTTTTGTAGGCCTCCTTGCTCACACACGCTTTTTCAGTTCTGCCCACAAATTTTCTATAGGATTGAGGTCAGGGCTTTGTGATGGCCATTCCATTTTGCCACAACTTTGGGGTCATTGTCCATTTGGAAGACTCATTTGCGACCAAGCTTTAACTTCCTTCAATATATCCACATCATTTTTCTCCCTCATGATGCCATCTATTTTGTGAAGTGCACCAGTCCCTCCTGCAGCAAAGCACCCCCACAACATGATGCTGCCACCCCCGTGCTTCACGGTTGGGATGGTGTTCTTCGGCTTGCAAGGTTCCCCCTTTTTCCTCCAAACATAACGATGGTCATTATGGCCAAACAGTTCTATTTTTGTTTCATGAGACCAGAGGACATTTCTCAAAAAAGTACGACCTTTGTCCCCATGTGCAGTTGCAAACTGTAGTCTGGCTTTTTTATGGCAATTTTGGAGCAGTGGCTTCTTACTTGCTGAAAGGCCTTTCAGGTTATGTCGATATAGAACTTGTTTTACTGTGGATATAGATACTTTTGTACCCGTTTCCTCCAGCATCTTCACAAGGTCCTTTGCTGTTGTTCTGGGATTGATTTGCACTTTTCGCACCAAAGTACATTCATCTCTAGGAGACAGAACGCGTCTCCTTCCTGAGCGGTATGACGGCTGCGTGTTCCCATGGTGTTTATACTTGTGTACTATTGTTTGAGCAGATGAACGTGGTACCTTCAGGTGTTTGGAAATTGCTCCCAAGGATGAACCAGACTTGTGGAGGTCTACAATTTTTTTCTGAGGTCTTGGCTGATTTCTTTTGATTTTCCCATGATGTCAAGCAAAGAGGCACTGAGTTTGAAGGTAGGCCTTGAAATACATCCACAGGTACACTTCCAATTGACTCAAATTATGTCAATTAGCCTATCAGAAGCTTCTAAAGCCATGACATCATTTTCTGGAATTTTCCAAGCTGTTTAAAGGCAGTCAACTTAGTGTATGTAAACTTCTGACCCACTAGAATTGTGATATAGTGAATTATAAGTGAAATGATCTGTCTGTAAAGAATTGTTGGAAAAATGACTTGTGTCATTCACAAAGTAGATGTCCTAACTGACTTGCCAAAACTATAGTTTGTTAACAAGAAATGTGTGTAGTGGTTCAAAAGCGAGTTTTAATGACTCCAACCTAAGTGTATGTAAACTTCCAACTTCAAATGTACTGTATATTCCAGGATATTCCTTGATATTCCACTCTTTTATTTTCCTTTTTTTATAGAAGCATTGTATATCAAAACAAATGTGCATCTGCAGCCTCTCAGGGGTTTACCCTCTTTGTGGGGTCCTCCCTCCACAGCTGGTCAGGGGTTTACCCTCTTTGTGGGGTCACCCTGCCCCCCCCCCCCCCCCCCCCGCCTCCCTCCACAGCTGGTCAGGGGGCTGAGTGCTGAGGATAGCAGTTTAGGGTTTGTCCCGTGAGCGCATGGGTAAACCCAGCTCTATATATATGCAAATCCCATTCGTTCTCTCTCTGTCCTCAGCTCCACAGTGTAATGGACAATCTATGAGGGGTATTGATCGACACGGAGATGTCTCTATCTGTGTGTGTGTATGTGTATGCGTATAGGGGTTGATGAAGGAATCATGCTCAATATTAGGTGATCTCTTTGCGTGTGTGTGTGTGTTTGCCTAGGGCATGTGCATGTACGGGTTCAGGTCTGGGTTAATATAGAGACTAAAATGCTTGTAGGGGTGTGTGTGACCTGTATTTTAGTCCACTGTGACTCTCACTGTAACCTCCAGTGGACTACAGTGGATTATAGTAACTTCTCTAACATGTGGGTTTGGGTTCCTCCTCATGTGTGTGGGAAAAATCCAAATAATAGAAAAAAGGGGAAGAGAAAAAAGAGGAGAATCGTCAGGGATAAGACATGGTAAAGATGGTCATCTGTTGCGAGGATAAGATATGGTAAAGATTGTCATATATGGATAAGAGATGGTGAAGATTGTCCATTGAAGTGAGGATAAGATATGGTAAAGATGGTCATCTGTGGATATGATATGTTAACAAGTCTTATCCTCACTTCAGAGCACCATCTTTACCATATCTTATCCTCATTTCAATGGACCGCCTTTACCATATCTTCTCCATGGATAACTATCTTTACCATATCTTATCCTCTTCTCAGATGACCATTTCTACCATATATTGTACTCATTTCAGATGACCATCTTTACCATATTTTCTCCACAGATAACCATCTTTATAGATGGGGATCTGTTGCGAGGATAATATATGGTAGAAATGGTCATATGTGGTTAGGATATGCTAAAGATGGTCATGTGTGGATATGATATGGTAAAGATGGTCATCTGTCGATTTTATACGGTAGAAATGGTCATCTGTGGTTAAGGTATGGTGAAGATGGTCCACTGAAGTGAGGATAAGATATGGTAAAGATGGTCATCTGTAGCGAGGATAATATATGGTAGAAATGGTCATGTGTGGATAAGAGATGGTAAAGATGGTGCTCTGAAGTGAGGATAAGATATGGTAAAGATTGTCATCTGTGGATATGATATGTTAAAGATGGTTATGTGTGGATAAGATATGGTAAAGATGGTCTTCTGAAGTGATGACATGGTAAAGATGGTCCATTGAAGTGAGTATAAGATATGGTAAAGATGGCCGTCTGTAGCGAGGATAATACAGTTGAAGTTGGAAGTTTACATACCTTAGCCAAATACATTTAAACTCAGATTTGACAATTCCTGACATTTAATCCTGTCTTAGGTCAGTTAGGATCACCACTTTATTTTAGGAATTTGAAATAGAATAATAGTAAAAAAAAGCACACGCTTTTTCAGTTCTGCCCACAAATTTTCTATGGGATTGAGGTCAGGGCTTTGTGATGGCCACTGCAATACCTTGACTTTGTTGTCCTTAAGCCATTTTGCCACAACTTTGGAAGTATGCTTGGGGTCATTGTCCATTTGGAAGACCGATTTGTGACCAAGCTTTAACTTCCTGACTGATGTCTTGAGATGTTGCTTCAATATATCCACATAATTTTCCTTCCTCATGATGCCATCTATTTTGTGAAGTGCACCTGTCCCTCCTGCAGCAAAGCACCCCCACAACATAATGTTGCCACCCCCGTGCTTCACGGTTGGGATGGTGTTCTTCGGCTTGCAAGCTTCCCCCTTTTTCCTCCAAACATAACGATAGTCATTATGGCCAAACAGTTCTAATTGTGTTTAATCAGACCAGATGACATTTCTCCAAAAAGTTTGATCTTTGTCCCCATGCGCAGTTGCAAACCGTAGTCTGGCTTTTTATGGCGGTTTTGGAGCAGTGGCTTCTTCCTTGCTGAGCGGCCTTTCAGGTTATGTCGATATAGGACTCGTTTTACTGTGGATATAGACATTTTTGTACCTGTTTCCTCCAGCATCTTCACAAGGTCCTTTGCTGTTGTTCTGGGATTGATTTTCACTTTTCGCACCAAAGTACATTCATCTCTAGGAGACAGAACGCGTCTCCTTCCTGAGCGGTATGACGGCTGTGTGGTCCCATGGTGTTTATAGTTGCGTAATATTATTTATACAGATGGATGTGGTACCTTCAGGCGTTTGGAAATTGCTCCCAAGGATGAACCAGACTTGTGGATGTATAGATTTAATGACTCCAACCTAAGTGTATGTGAACTTCAGACTTCAACTGTATATGGTACAAATGGTCATCCGTAGCGAGGATAATATATGGTAAAGATTATCACATGTGGATAACAGATAGTGGAGATGGTCCATTCAAGTGAGGATAAGATATGGTGGTAAAGATGATGACCATCTGTGCAAAGATATGGTGGTAAAGATGGTCACCTGTGGATAAGAGATGGTGGTAAAGATGGTCATCTGTGGATAAGAGATGGTGGTAAAGATGGCCATCTGTGGATAAGAGATGGTGGTAAAGATGGTTATCTGTGGATAAGAGATGGTGGTAAAGATGGTCACATGTGGATAAGAGATGGTGAAGATGGTCCATTGAAGTGAGGATAAGATATGTTAAAGATGACAATCTGTGGATAACATATGGTGGTAGATGGGCACCTGTGGATAACATATGGTGGTAAAGATGGCCATCTGTGGAAAACATATGGTGGTAAAGATGGTCATCTGTGGATAAGATATAGTGGTAAAGATGGTCATCTGAAGTGAGGTTAAGATATAGTGGTAAAGATGGTCATCTGTGGATAAGATATGGTAAAATGGCCATCTGTGGATAACATATGGTGGTAAAAATGGTCATCTGTCGATATGAGATGGTGGTAAAGATGGTCATCTGTAGATATGATATGGTAAAGATGTTCATCTGTAGATATGATATGGTAAAGATGGTCATCTGTAGATATGATATGGTAAAGATTGTGCTCTGAAGTGAGTAAAAGACATGGTAAAGATGGTCATCTGTGGATAACATATGGTGGTAAAGATGGTCATCTGTAGATAAGATATGATGGTAAAGATGGTCATCTGTAGCGAGGATAAGATATGGTAAAGATGGTCATATGTCAATAAGAGATTGTGAAGATGGTCCATTGAAGTGAAGTTAAGATATGGTAAAGATGATCATCTGTGGAAAAGATATGGTGGTAAAGATAAACATCTTTGGATATGATATGGTAAAGATTGTGCTCTGAAGTGAGTAAAATACATGGCAAAGATGGTCCTCTGTAGATAAGATATGGTGGTAAAGATGGCCATCTGTGGATATGATATGGTAAAGGTGGTCATCTGTGGATAAGATATGGTAAAGATGGTCATCTGTAGATAAGAGATGGTGGTAAAGATGGTCATCTGTAGATAAGGTATGGTAAAGATGGTTCTCTGAAGTGAGGATAAGACATGGTAAAGATGGTCATCTGGTGGGAGGATAATGTATGGTGGAAATGGTCATATGTAGCGAGGATAAGAGATGGTGAAGATGGTCCATTGAAGTGAAGATAAGATATGGTAAAGATGGTCATCTGTGGAAAAGATATGGTAAAGATGGTCATCTGTGGATATGATATGTTAAGGATGGCCATCTGTGGATAAGATATGGTGGCAAAGATGGCCATCTGTGGATAAGATATGGTGGCAAAGATGGTCATCTGTAGATAAGAGATGGTGGTAAAGATGGTCATCTGTAGATAAGAGATGGTGGTAAAGATGGTCATCTGTGGATAAGAGATGGTGGTAAAGATGGTCATCTGTAGATAAGAGATGGTGGTAAAGATGGTCATCTGTAGATAAGGTATGGTGGTAAAGATGGTCATCTGTAGATAAGGTATGGTGGTAAAGATGGTCATCTGTAGATAAGAGATGGTGGTAAAGATGGTCATCTGTAGATAAGGTATGGTAAAGATGGTTCTCTGAAGTGAGGATAAGACATGGTAAAGATGGTCATCTGGTGGGAGGATAATGTATGGTGGAAATGGTCATATGTAGCGAGGATAAGAGATGGTGAAGATGGTCCATTGAAGTGAAGATAAGATATGGTAAAGATGGTCCTCTGTAGATAAGATATGGTGGTAAAGATGGCCATCTGTGGATATGATATGGTAAAGGTGGTCATCTGTGGATAAGATATGGTAAAGATGGTCCACTGAAGTGGGGATAAGATATGGTAAAGATGGTCATCTGTAGAGAGGATAATATATGGTTGAAATGGTCATCTGTAACGAGGATAAGATATGGTAAAGATGGTCACATGTGGATAGGAGATGGTGGTAAAGATGGTAATCTGTGGATAAGATATGGTAAAGATGGTCATCTGTAGTGAGGATATGATATGGTAAAGATGGTCATCTGTAGAGAGGATCATATATGGTTGAAATGGTCATCTGTAACGAGGATAAGATATGGTAAAGATGGTCACATGTGGATAGGAGATGGTGGTAAAGATGGTAATCTGTGGATAAGATATGGTAAAGATGGTCATCTGTAGTGAGGATATGATATGGTAAAGATGGTCATCTGTAGAGAGGATAATATATGGTTGAAATGGTCATCTGTAACGAGGATAAGATATGGTAAAGATGGTCACATGTGGATAGGAGATGGTGGTAAAGATGGTAATCTGTGGATAAGATATGGTAAAGATGGTCATCTGTAGTGAGGATACGATATGGTAAAGATGGTCATCTGTAGAGAGGATAAGATATGGTAAAGATGATCATCTGTAGAGAGGATAAGATATGGTAAAGATGGTCAACTGTAATTAGGATAAGATATGCTAAAGATGGTCATCTGTAGATAAGAGATGGTGGTAAAGATGGTCATCTGTAGATAAGGTATGGTGGTAAAGATGGTCATCTGTAGATAAGAGATGGTGGTAAAGATGGTCATCTGTAGATAAGAGATGGTGGTAAAGATGGTCATCTGTAGATAAGGTATGGTAAAGATGGTTCTCTGAAGTGAGGATAAGACATGGTAAAGATGGTCATCTGGTGAGAGGATAATGTATGGTGGAAATGGTCATATGTAGCGAGGATAAGAGATGGTGAAGATGGTCCACTGAAGTGAAGATAAGATATGGTAAAGATGGTCATCTGTGGAAAAGATATGGTAAAGATGGTCCACTGAAGTGGGGATAAGATATGGTAAAGATGGTCATCTGTGGATATGATATGTTAAGGATGGCCATCTGTGGATAAGATATGGTGGCAAAGATGGCCATCTGTGGATAAGATATGGTGGCAAAGATGGTCATCTGTAGATAAGAGATGGTGGTAAAGATGGTCATCTGGTGGCAGGATAATGTATGGTGGAAATGGTCATATGTAGCGAGGATAAGAGATGGTGAAGATGGTCCATTGAAGTGAAGATAAGATATTGTAAAGATGGTCATCTGTGGAAAAGATATGGTAAAGATGTTCATCTGTGGATATGATATGGTAAAGGTGGTCATCTGTAGATATGATATGTTAAGGATGGCCATCTGTGGATAAGATATGGTGGCAAAGATGGCCATCTGTGGATAAGATATGGTGGCAAAGATGGTCATCTGTAGATAAGAGATGGTGGTAAAGATGGTCATCTGTAGCGAGGATAAGAGATGGTGAAGATGGTCCATTGAAGTGAAGATAAGATATGGTAAAGATGTTCATCTGTGGATATGATATGGTAAAGGTGGTCATCTGTGGATAAGATATGGTAAAGATGGTCCACTGAAGTGAGGATAAGATATGGTAAAGATGGTCATCAGTAGAGAGGATAATATATGGTTGAAATGGTCATCTGTAATGAGGATAAGATATGGTAAAGATGGTCACATGTGGATAGGAGATGGTGGTAAAGATGGTAATCTGTGGATAAGATATGGTAAAGATGGTCATCTGTAGTGAGGATACAATATGGTAAAGATTGTCATCTGTAATTAGGATAAGATATGGTAAAGATTGTCAACTGTAATTAGGATAAGATATGCTAAAGATGATTATCTGTAGTGAGGATACGATATGGTAAAGATGGTCATCTGTAGTGAGGATACGATATGGTAAAGATTGTCAACTGTAATTAGGATAAGATATGGTAAAGATGGTCATCTGTAGTGAGGATACGATATGGTAAAGATGGTCATCTGTAGTGAGGATATGATATGGTAAAGATGGTCATCTGTAGTGAGGATACGATATGGTAAAGATGGTCATCTGTAGTGAGGATACGATATGGTAAAGATGGTCACCTGTAGTGAGGATATGATATGGTAAAGATGGTCATCTGTAGTGAGGATAAGATATGGTAAAGATGGTCATCTGTAGTGAGGATACGATATGGTAAAGATGGTCATCTGTAGTGAGGATACGATATGGTAAAGATTATCATCTGTAGTGAGGATATGATATGGTAAAGATGATCATCTGTAGTGAGGATAAGATATGGTAAAGATGGTCATCTGTAGTGAGGATACGATATGGTAAAGATGGTCATCTGTAGTGAGGATACGATATGGTAAAGATGGTCATCTGTAGTGAGGATATGATATGGTAAAGATGGTCATCTGTAGTGAGGATAAGATATGGTAAAGATGGTCAACTGTTGTGAGGAAAAGTGATTGTGTACAGGGTTGGTAATTTTGTACATAGGAGAGGAAAACTTAAACTGATACATCTTTAACAGAATGCTACTCAAATCATCTCATCTCTCCTCTACTCCACTCCACCATTTGACTCATCTTTTCTCCCATCTGTGTGTGTGTGTGTGGTGTGTGCTTGCATGTGTGTGTGCGTGTGCTTGTTTGTACAGTGTTGGTGAAGGAATCATGCTGATGATCAGAAAATCATTATTAGGAAATATCATTGTGTGTATGTGTGTGTGTATTTACTGCTCATGTTGAGGACTTGCTTTCTCAGCAGGAGCCATTTCCTCATGCAAAACTGGAAAACTAGATATGCAGGCAAACAAAACACTCTGCACAAACACACAATCTGACTTCTCTGTGTGTGTGTGTGTGTGTGTGTGTGTGTGTGTGTGTGTGTGTGTGTGTGTGTGTGTGTGTGTGTGTGTGTGTGTGTGTGCGTGTGTGTGTGTGTGATGATCTCACGCTGAGGGTCTGCGAATGGGTATTTACTGGAGGCTGACCGGTTGGATTGAGATTGGGCTGCTTTGACGCCGCTCCCCTCGTAAATTACCTCCCTCCCCCCCTCAGCAAGGAACAATGGGAAGACCTGGGAAAGGGCTATGGGCTGGGGATAGGCTGGGGATGGGCTGGGGATAGGCTGGGGATGGGCTATGGGCTGGGGATGGGCTGGGGATAGGCTATGGGCTGGGGATGGGCTGGGGATAGGCTGGGGATGGGCTATGGGCTGGGGATAGGCTGGGGATGGGCTATGGGCTGGGGATGGGCTGGGGATGGGCTGGGGATAGGCTATGGGCTGGGGATGGGCTATGGGCTGGGGATAGGCTATGGGCTGGGGCTTTGGGCTGGGGATGGGCTATGGGCTGGGGATGGGCTATGGGCTGGGGATAGGCTGGGGATGGGCTATGGGATGGGCTATGGGCTGGGGATGGGCTATAGGCTGGGGATGGGGATAGGCTGGGGATGGGCTGGGGATAGGCTATGGGCTGGGGATGGGCTATGGGCTGGGGATAGGCTGGGGATGGGCTATGGGCTGGGGATGGGCTATGGGCTGGGGATAGGCTGGGGATGGGCTATGGGCTGGGGATAGGCTGGGGATGGGCTATGGGCTGGGGATAGGCTATGGGCTGGGGATAGGCTGGGGATAGGCTGGGGATGGGCTATGGGCTGGGGATAGGCTGGGGATGGGCTGGGGATGGGCTATGGGCTGGGGATGGGCTATGGGCTGGGGATAGGCTATGGGCTGGGGATGGGCTATGGGCTGGGGATAGGCTGGGGATGGGCTATATGCTGGGGATGGGCTATGGGCTGGGGATAGGCTATGGGCTGGGGATGGGCTATGGGCTGGGGATGGGCTATGGGCTGGGGATGGGCTATGGGCTGGGGATGGGCTATGGGCTGGGGATAGGCTGGGGATGGGCTATGGGCTGGGGATAGGCTGGGGATGGGCTATGGGCTGGGGATGGGCTGGGGATAGGCTATGGGCTATGGGCTGGGGATGGGCTGGGGATAGGCTATGGGCTGGGGATAGGCTGGGGTGGGCTATGGGCTGGGGATGGGCTATGGGCTGGGGATAGGCTGGGGATGGGCTATGGGCTATGGGCTGGGGATAGGCTATGGGCTGGGGATAGGCTATGGGCTGGGGATAGGCTATGGGCTAGGCTGGGGATGGGCTATGGGCTGGGGATAGGCTATGGGCTGGGGATAGGCTGGGGATGGGCTATGGGCTGGGGATGGGCTCTGATTCCCTGAACCCCCCTTGGGGTTAACGCCTCTAGTATAATGCCTACCCCAACCCCCGATCATCAGCCTAAAAACTCTCTAGAGTGATCTACCAAGCTGACTTATACAGTAGATGTGTTTTATAAATAAGAAACGCTACATCTTTGACAGATCATTTAGATACAGGACACCAGCTTTTTTTTTATATTACCCTTATTCTTTTGTCATTGCAAATTATCTTTATTTTGTATAATTTGCGAATACATTTATGAAAGAAAAGCAAAGGTATCTCTGTGCGTGGTTTTATCTGTCCATGACCAACAGAATTACACAGGTTAAAACATATGTAGAGAGAAAATCATTTCCATAAGAATTTCCATAATTGTCCCAACCTGCTTTTCAGGATATAATGCTTTTGAGGATATGAAGTTCCCTCCCTTCCCCCCTCTCTCTCTGAGACACGGGGATATTTTAACTCCTGGTGAGGCCTGGAGATGGAGCAGGTAGATATATATATATATATATATATATATATATATATATATATATATATATATATGTGTGTGTGTGTGTGTGTGTGTGTGTGTGTGTGTGTGTGTGTGTAAACAGAGAAATGCAGAGCGAAGAAGAAAGATGCAACCTGATTATGTCTGTAATACATGAAACGTGTTCTAATAAATGACGGCCTCTTATGTAAAGCCTTTGCATATGGAGTGCAGACAAGCAGTAATTCATTGTTCAAAGGTTAAATTGCTATGGACAATTATATAATTTAATTTTCTTAAGTGCTATTAGCATATATATTTAGTTACATATTCAGTGCTTGGGACTCGAGAATAGACTATAATGTGACAAGGAATCAAGATCAATTTATTTACTATAGAGAATAAGAGAAAGAGAAAGCAGACAGCTAGACAACGACAGTAATTACGAGAGATAGAGATGTAGAGAGAATGTATCATGTATCGAATGTATCGAACATATCAAGACTGTTTCAAGGACAGCTTTTTTCCATCTACGTAACATTGCAAAAATCAGAAATTTTCTGTCCAAAAATGATGCAGAAAAATTAATCCATGCATTTGTTACTTCTAGGTTAGACTACTGCAATGCTCTACTTTCCGGCTACCCGGATAAAGCACTAAATAAACTTCAGTTAGTGCTAAATACGGCTGCTAGAATCCTGACTAGAACCAAGAAATTTGATCATATTACTCCAGTGCTAGCTTCCCTACACTGGCTTCCTGTTAAGGCAAGGGCTGATTTCAAGGTTTTACTGTTAACCTATAAAGCGTTACATGGGCTTGCTCCTACCTATCTTTCCGAGTTGGTCCTGCCGTACATACCAATACGTACGCTACGGTCACAAGACGCAGGCCTCCTAATTGTCCCTAGAATTTCTAAGCAAACAGCGGGAGGCAGGGCTTTCTCCTATAGATCTCCATTTTTATGGAACAGTCTGCCTACCAATGTGAGAGACGCAGACTCGGTCTCAACCTTTAAGTCTTTACTGAAGACTTATCTCTTCAGTAGGTCATATGATTGAGTGTAGTCTGGCCCAGGAGTGTGAAGGTGAACGGAAAGGCTCTGGAGCAACGAACCGCCCTTGCTGTCTTTGCCTGGCCGGTTCCCCTCTCTCCACTGGGATTCTCTGCCTCTAACCCTATTACAGGGGCTGAGTTACTGGCTTACTGGTGCTCTTTCATGCCGTCCCTAGGAGGGGTGCGTCACTTGAGTGGGTTGAGTTACTGACGTGATCTTCCTGTCTGGGTTGGCGCCCCCCCTTGGTTTGTGCTGTGGTGGAGATCTTTGTGGGCTATACTCGGCCTTGTCTCAGGATTGTAAGTTGGTGGTTGAAGATATCCCTCTAGTGGTGCGGGGGCTGTGCTTTGGCAAAGTGGGTGGGGTTATATCCTTCCTGTTTGGCCCTGTCCGGGGGTATCTTCGGATGGGGCCACAGTGTCTCCTGACCGCTCCTGTCTCAGCCTCCAGTATTTATGCTGCAGTAGTTTATGTGTCGGGGGGCTAGGGTCAGTTGGTTATACCTGGAGTACTTCTCCTGTCTTATCCAGTGTCCTGTGTGAATTTAAGTATGCTCTCTCTAATTCTCTCATTCTCTCTTTCTTTCTCTCTCTCTGAGAACCTGAGCCCTAGGACCATACGTCAGGACTACCGGGCATGATGACTCCTTGCTGTCCCCAGTCCGCCTGGCCTTGCTGCTATTCCAGTTTCAACTGTTCTGCCTGCGGTTACGGAACCCCTACCTGTCCCAGACCTGCTGTTTTCAACTCTTAATGATCGGCTATGAAAAGCCAACTGAGATTTATTCCTGATTATTATTTGACCATGCTTGTCATTTATGAACATTTTGAAAATCTTGGCTCTCTCTAATTTTCTCCTTCTCTCTTTCTTTCTCTCGGAGGACCTGAGCCCTAGGACCATACGTCGGGACTACCGGGCGTGGTGACTCCTTGCTGTCCCCAGTCCGCCTGGCCTTGCTGCTATTCCAGTTTCAACTGTTCTGCCTGCGGTTATGGAACCGCCACCTGTCCCAGACCTGTTGTTTTTCAACTCTTAATGATCGGCTATGAAAAGCCAACTGAAAATTATTCATGATTATTATTTGACCATGCTTGTCACTTATGAACATTTTTGAACATCTTGGCATAGTTCTGTTATAATCTCCACCCGGCACAGCCAGAAGAGGACTGGCCACCCCTCATAGCCTGGTTCCTCTCTAGGTTTCTTCCTAGGTTTTGGCCTTTCTAGGGAGTTTTTCCTAGCCACCGTGCTTCTACACCTGCATTACTAGCTGTTTGGGGTTTTAGGCTGGGTTTCTGTACAGCACTTCGAGATATTAGCTGATGTACGAAGGGCTATATAAAATAAACTTGATTGATTGATTGATTGAATGGGAAAAAGGGAGAGAAGGTAGGACACAGGGACATCATTTGAGGGAGAGAAGTAAAGACAGAGACAGAGAGATAGAGATAGATTGATGCTTATTTATTTTCCCATTGGACTTTAACCATTTGTACATTGTTACAACACTGTATATATACATAATATGACATTTGTAATATCTTTATTCTTTTGAAACTTCTGTGAGTAATGTTTACTGTTAATTTTTGTTTATTTCACTTTTGTATATTATCTACCTCACTTGCTTTGGCAATGTTAACATATGTTTCCCATAAAGCCCCTTGAATTGAATTGATAGAAAGATGGGGAAACAGAGGTAGAGAGAGGTAGAGGTAGAGAGATACAGGTAGAGGTTGAGGGAAGTAGAGAGAGGTAGAGGTAGAGAGATACAGGTAGAGGTTGAGGGAAGTAGAGAGAGGTAGAGGTAGAGAGATACAGGTAGAGGTTGAGGGAAGTAGAGAGAGGTTGAGGTAGAGAGAGGTACAGGTAGAGAGAAGTAGAGAGAGGTAGAGGTAGAGGGAGGAAGAGAGAGGTAGAGAGAGGTAGAGGGAAGAAGAGAGAGGTAGAGGGAGGAAGAGAGAGGTAGAGGGAGGATGAGAGAGGTAGAGGGAGGATGAGAGAGGTAGAGGGAGGAAGAGGGAGGTAGAGAGAGGAAGAGAGAGGAAGAGGGAGGTAGAGAGAGGTAGAGGGAGGAAGAGAGAGGTAGAGGAAGGTAGAGAGAGGTAGAGGAAGGTAGAGGGAGGAAGAGAGAGGTAGAGGAAGGTAGAGAGAGGTTGAGGTAGAGAGAGGTACAGGTAGAGAGAGGTAGAGGTAGAGGGAGGAAGAGAGAGGTAGAGGGAGGAAGAGAGAGGTAGAGGGAGGAAGAGAGAGGTAGAGGGAGGAAGAGAGAGGTAGAGAGAGGTAAAGGTAGAGAGAGGTAGAGGAAGGTAGAGGGAGGTAGGTAGATGTAGAGGGAGGTAGAGGTAGAGAGAGGTAGAGGAAGAGAGAGGTATAAGAAGGTAGAGGAAGGTAGAAGGTAGCGGTAGGCATACAGAGGTAGACGTAGAGAGTGGTAGAGGTAGAGAGAGGTAGAAGTACAGAGAGGTAGAGAGAGGTAGAGGTAGAGAGAGGTAGAAGTACAGAGAGGTAGAGGTAGAGAGTGGTAGAAGAAGGTAGAGAGTGTTAGAGGTAGAGGTAAAGAGATGGAGAGGTAGAGGGAAGTAGAGAGAGGTAGAAGTACATGGAGGTACAGAGAGGTACAGAGAGGTACAGAGCGGTATAGAGAGGTAGAGAGAGGTAGAAGTACAGAGAGGTAGAAGTCGAGAGAGATAGGTTGAGGTAGAGAAAGGTTGAGGTAGAGAGAGGCAGAAGTACAGAGAGGTACAGAGATGTATAGAGAGGTAGAGATATGTAGAAGTACAGAGAGGTAGAAGTCGAGAGAGATGGAGGTAGAGATAGGTTGAGGTAGAAAGAGGTATAGGTTGAGGGAAGTAAAGAGAGGTAGAGAGAAGTAGAGAGGTAAAGATGGAGAGAGGTAAAGGTGGAGAGAGGTAGAGGAAGGTAGAGAGAGATAGAGGTGGAGAGAGGTAGAGGTAGAGGAAGGTAGAAGTACAGAGAGGTAGAGGAAGGTAGAAGTACAGCGAGGTAGAGAGAGGTAGAGGTAGAGAGAGGAAGAGAGAGGTAGAGGGAGGTAGAGGTAGAGAGAGGTAGAGAGAGGTAGAGGTAGAGAGAGGTAGAGGTAGAGAGAGGTAGAGCGAGGTAGAGCGAGGTAGAGAGAGGTAGAGGGAGGAAGAGAGAGGTAGAGGTGGAGAGAGGTAAAGGTGGTGTGAGGTAAAGGTAAAGGTAGAGCGAGGTAGAGACCGGTAGAGGTAGAGACAGGTAGAGGTGGAGAGAGGTAAAGATAGAGAGGGGTAAAGGTAGAGCGAGGTAGAGGCAGGTAGAGCGAGGTAGAGACCGGTAGAGGTAGAGACATGTAGAGGTGGAGAGAGGTAAAGGTAGAGAGAGGTAAAAGTAGAGGGAGGTAGAAGTACAGAGAAATAAAGGTAGAGATAGGTAGATGTACAGAGAGGTGGAGGTAGAGGGAGGTAAAGAGAGGTAGAGGTAGAGAAAGGGAGAGGTAAAGATGAGGTAGAGGTAGAGGAAGGTCAACAGAGGTAGAGGTAGAGGGAGGTAGAAATACAGAAAAGTAGAGAGTGGTAGAGAGAGGTAGAAGTACAGAGAGATAGAGGTAGAGAGGGGTAAAGAGAGGTCGAGAGAGGTAAAGGTAGAGACAGGTAGAGAAAGGTAGAGGTAGACAGAGAGAGGTATAGTTAGGTAGAGGTAGAGAGAGGTATAAGTACAGAGAGCTACAGAGAGGTATAGAGGTAGAGATAGTTAGAGAGAGATGCAGGGAGAGGTAAAGAGAGGTAGAAGTACAGAGAGTTAGAGAGAGAAAGAGGTAGGGAAAGGTAGATGGAGGTACGGAGAAGTAGAGGGAGGCAGAGAGAGGTATAGAGGTAGATGGAGGTAGAAGTACAGGGAGTTACGGAGAGGTATAGAGAGGTAGAAGTAAAGAGAGGCAGGGAGAGGTACGGAGAGGTAGAAGTAGAGAGAGGTGGAGGGAGGTATAGGTAGAGAGAGGTAGAGGTAGAGAGAGATATAGAGAGAGGGAGATGTAGATAGATGTAGAGGGAGAGAGAGGTAGAGAAAGGTATAGGTGGAGAGAGGTAGAGGGGGAGAGAGGTAGAGGGAGAGAGAGGTAGAGGGAGAGAGAGGTAGAGGGAGAGAGAGGTAGAGGGAGAGAGAGGTAGAGAGAGGTAGAGGTAGAGAGAGGTAGAGGTATAGGTGGAGAGAGGTATAGGTGGAGAGAGGTAGAGAGAGGGAGAGAGAGGGAGAGGGAGAGAGAGGTAGAGGGAGAGAGAGGTAGAGAGAGGTAGAGAGAGGTAGAGGGAGAGAGAGGTAGAGGTAGAGAGAGGTAGAGAGAGGTAGAGGGAGGGAGAGGTAGAGAGAGGGAGAGGTAAAGAGAGGTAGAAGTACGGAGAGGTAGAGAGAGGTAGAGCGAGGTGGAGGGAGGTATAGGTAGAGAGAGGTAGAGGTTGAGCGAGATATAGAGAGAGGGAGAGGTAGATAGATGTAGAGGGAGAGAGAGGTGGAGAGAGGTATAGGTGGAGAGAGGTATAGGTGGAGAGAGGTATAGGTGGAGAGAGGTAGAGGGAGAGAGAGGTAGAGGGAGAGAGAGGTAGAGGTAGAGAGAGGTAGAGGTAGAGAGAGGTAGAGGTATAGGTGGAGAGAGGTATAGGTGGAGAGAGGGAGAGAGAGGGAGAGGGAGAGAGAGGTAGAGGGAGAGAGAGGGAGAGGGAGAGAGAGGTAGAGGGAGAGAGAGGTAGAGGGAGAGAGAGGTAGAGGTAGAGAGAGGTAGAGGTAGAGAGAGGTAGAGAGAGGTAGAGGTATAGGTAGAGAGAGAGAGGTATAGGTAGAGAGAGAGAGGTATAGGTTGATAGAGGTAGATAGATGTAGAGGTAGAGAGAGGTAGAGGTAGAGAGAGGGAGAGGTAGAGAGAGGTAGAAGTACAGAGAGGTAGAAGTAAAGAGGGGTAGGGAGAGGTAAAGAAAGGTAGAGGGAGGTAGATAGAGATTGAGAGGTAGGGAGAAGGTGAAGTAGAGAGAGGTAGAGGAAGGTAGAAAGAGGTAAAGAGAGGTAGAGGAAGATAGAGAGAGGTAGAGGCAGAAAGAGTATACTGCCTCTGATCTGGAGTACTCATTAAAAAGAGAACATCCCTGGTCATCCCGTATACTGCCTCTGATCTGGAGGACTCATTAAACAGAGAACATCCCTGGTCATCCCGTATACTGTCTCTGATCTGGAGGACTCATTAAACAGAGAACATCCCTGGTCATCCCGTATACTGCCTCTGATCTGGAGGACTCATTAAACATGGTCATCTGTACTGCCTCTGATCTGGCGGACTCATTAAACACAAACGCTTCGTTTGTTATTGATGTCTGAGTGTTGGAGTGTGCCCCTGGCTATCTGTTATTGATGTCTGAGTGTTGGAGTGTGCCCCTGGCTATCTGTTATTGATGTCTGAGTGTTGGAGTGTGCCCCTGGCTATCTGTTATTGATGTCTGAGTGTTGGAGTGTGCCCCTGGCTATCTGTTATTGATGTCTGAGTGTTGGAGTGTGCCCCTGGCTATCTGTTATTGATGTCTGAGTGTTGGAGTGTGCCCCTGGCTATCTGTTATTGATGTCTGAGTGTTGGAGTGTGCCCCTGGCTATCTGTTATTGATGTCTGAGTGTTGGAGTGTGCCCCTGGCTATCTGTTATTGATGTCTGAGTGTTGGAGTGTGCCCCTGGCTATCTGTTATTGATGTCTGAGTGTTGGAGTGTGCCCCTGGCTATCTGTTATTGATGTCTGAGTGTTGGAGTGTGCCCCTGGCTATCCATACATTTAAAATAGATAAGAACAAGGAATTTGAAATGATTAATACTGTTACTTTTGATACTTAAGAATATTTTAGCAATTACATTTACTTTCGATACTTAAGTATATTTAAAACCAAATACTTTTAGACTTTTACTGAAGTCGTATTTTACTGGGTGACTTTCACTTGAGTCATGTTCTATTAAGGTATCTTTACTTTTACTCAAGTATGACAATTGGGTACTTATTCCACCACTGGAGGGCTTGACCTGTTTATCCACTTGTCCTTCAGACAAGGAGGTGACTGAGGTCCAAAGCCAAATCTAGGTCCAAAAGGCTCTTTAACATCTTCTACCCCCAAGCCATAAGACTGCTGAACAATTAATCAAATGGCCACCTATTTACATTGACCCCCCCCCTCCGCTCACAGTTTATTATAAGTGCATAGTCACTTTACCCATACCTACATGTATAAATTACCTCAACTAACCTGTACCCCCACACATTGACTCGGTACCGGTACCCTCTGTATATAGCCTCGTTATTGTTATTTTAAAACTATGTGTTATTATTTTATTTTTTACTTTAGTTTATTTAGTAAATATTTTCTTAACTCTATTTCTTGAACTGCATTGCTGGTTAAGGGCTTGTAAGTAAGCATTTCACTGTTGTATTCGGTGCATGTGACAAAATTTGATTTGAAAATGTTGTGTTGTTTGATGCAAGAAACGACTTTACAAAATACAATTCATTATTATTCCCATAGCATTATTACAGAGAATCAGACGAATTATGCTACCCTCTGCCTATTGGCTACTTAGCTTATTCAAGACAGTCTCAAAATACAACACTGCCCCTTTAAGATATAAAACAAGCTCTTTACCTGGCTAGCTTTTTAAAGATGGCTAGAAATGTACATGTTTTGTGTTCTTGTAGGACACAACCACTCCCCCATTGTTGACTACAAATGATCTATAATTGGACTAATAACTCACTAACTACCAAAGGATATGAACAAAATGTGCACACGTGGCTACATGTAGCTCTCACTTTGATCTCAAAACAAGTGCATCTACTCACAACCGCTAATGCTGTAAACACAGTCCAGTTCAAAGTAAATGGCACAGATCCATAAATGGCAATGGCTATTTGCATATAGGCCTACTGCAGCTCTGATTTGTTATGACGCACCGGTCTGTGTAGAGTACGGGCCTGAGTCGTGCCTGTCAGTGCAATAGAATCCTACTCCAATGCGCTCTGCCTACAAGAAAATCTCTTGCACAGTTAGTTTTCCATACTAAGTCTTGCATAGTTCATTTTCTTTCAGTATGTTACATTGAAAGTGGCTAATAATGCGTTGATTCGAGCACAATTCCTACAATAAAGCGAAATGTTGATAGTGTTAGCTAAAGGGGAAAACCAAAAAAAGTTGAGTGAAGTTCAATCTCGTGCTTCTCTGCGTGGGCTGACATTTCCTCTGTGCGGCAGTCGGAGGGGAGCTACGAGCAGCCCAGAGGGAACAGTGTTTCAGAGGGCAGGATCAGGTTGTTTAGGATGATCTTGTCACTTCCCGTCTCTCTGGGACAAGCAGGAGCTGGAGTTCTAAGGAGTAGCTGAGGAGACGGGCTGGTGTGTGGATGTGTGTGTGATGTGTGTGGGATGTGTGTGTCTACACTACAGCGGGGCCATAGAAGGGCCAGGTCCGTCAGGCACATGCCATTACTCACTCCCTGCATCACAATTAGTGCAAATGGGACATTACAGGGAAATTATCATCAATATGATATTAAGAGACGCTCCCTAAACCAATCAGGGGAAAAGTGCTTATTCCTCTGTGTCTACAGATAACGAGAGAGGATGCTGAAGAGTCGGGTAAAGGGGTGGAGGGGGGGACATGGAGAAGGAGGGAGTGGTGGGGTGGATAAACAAGGAGGTTGCAGTGGGGTAGGGAAGAGAGAGAGAGAGAGATGGACAGACAAAATTTGACATCTATGTCCTGAGTACATTAGGAAATGCCTTGAAACCCAGCCACTAGGGGCAACAGTGAGGGCTATTACCATCAAGTAGGCTTGGGTTTTGCTAGGGCAGGGGTGGTGGACGGGCATAATCCAATGACTCTGGATCAGAAGGTTGGGATAGGGTTAAAACCTCAAATAAAAAGCCAGTGTCTACAACTGGGATTGAACTCACAACCTTCTGACCCAGAGTCATGGGATTATGGTTTAAATATTAAGTTTAGGCACGCAATCCAATGACTCCGGATCAGAAGGTTGTGTGTTTGATCTCAGTTGTGGACACTTGTTTTTCTTTTTTCTTTTAACCCTATCCCAAACCTTAACCCTTACCTAAACCATTCATAATGAGTGACTAAACTTAACCCTTAACTTTGAAATTTGACGTTTGGAGAAAAGGAACGCTACAGAGCAACAGGAGCAACGTTTGGAGAACTTGGATGAACGTCTAACTTTGCAGTGAGACTGTGAGACCTTGTTTAACTTGTAATAGGTATGTTACTGAGTTGGCTCAGTCTTTACTCATTTTATTTAATCATGTAGTGTAATTAAGCTATAGATCTATAACCCTTTGCCCTCAGAAGAGCCTCAATTCGTCTGGGAATGGACTCTACAAGGTGTCGAAAGCATTCCACAGGGATGCTGGCCCATGTTGACTTCAATTCTTCCCACAATTGTGTCAAGTTGCCTGGATGTCCTTTGTGTGGTGGACTGTTCTTGATACACACAGGAAACTGTAGAGCGGGGGAAACCCAGCAGCGTTGCATTTCTTGACACACTCAAACCGGTGCTCCTGGCACCTACATACCCCGTTCAATGTCACATAGATATTTTGTCTTGCCCATTCACCCTCTGAATGACACACATACACAATCCATGTCTCAGTTGTCTCAAGGCTTAAAAATCCTTCTTTAACCTGTCTCCTCCTCTTCATCTACACTGACGTCAATAAGGGATCATAGCTTACACCTGGTCAGTCTATGTCATGGAAAGATCAGATGTTCCTAATGTTTTGTACACTCAGTGTATATTTCGAATAGCCTCATGTTAGTTCCACTGGAAAAAAAATACTAGAATAACTGAGACAGAAAGTGTGGTCCATTTGGTTAATGGGAATCGGGCTATCTCAGCCAATAACACTAGCCGTATATCTCACTTCATTTGGCTAGTGTCGCGTCAGCAACATAACCAGGGGAAATAATAATGTGTAGCTATCTACATATGGAGAAGTAATGAACGAGAGAGGGATAGAGGGAGGACTGGGGAGGGAGGGATGGATGGAGGGAGGAAGGACTGGGGAGGGAGGGATAGAGGGAGGACTGGGGAGGGAGGGAGGAAGGAAGGAAGGGGGATAGAGGGAGGACTGGGGAGGGAGGGATGGATGGAGGGAGGAAGGACTGGGGAGGGAGGGATAGAGGGAGGACTGGGGAGGGAGGGATGGATGGAGGGAGGAAGGGGGGGGATAGAGGGAGGACTGGGGAGGGAGGGATGGATGGAGGGAGGGATAGAGGGGGAGGTATGGAGGGAGGAAGAAGGGTGGAGGGAGGAACTGTAAGGAAGGGATGGAGGAAGGAAGGGGGATGGAGGGAGGAAGGGGGAGGGATAGAGGGAGGACTGGGGAGGGAGGGAGGAAGGGGGGGGATAGAGGGAGGACTGGGGAGGGAGGGAGGGATGGATGGAGGGAGGAAGGAAGGAAGGGGGATGGAGGGAGGAAGGGGGAGGTATGGAGGGAGGAAGAAGGGTGGAGGGAGGAACTGTGAGGAAGGGATGGAGGGAGGAAGTGGGAGGGATGGAGGGAGGAAGGGGGAAAGGGAGAGATGGGGAAAGGGAGGGAGAGTGTAATTGATATCATAATATTGTGGTATATTTCCCATTATTTCCTTATGTTTTTTTTTCTTAAATCATGTTTTCCTGTCTAATTTCATATGCTGCCTCCACAGCATGTTGAGGCAGTCTATCTGGTCAGTGTTTTTAGTTTAGTTTGACGTGACTCCCAGGCTGTAGTTGCTGTGTATTTCATCATATCAATTAGTGTGATTGGTATTGGACATTAGCTAGCGCTGTGTCACCATGGTGATTGACGGGAGATATTCTCTGAGAGAGAGTCTCTTTGAGAGAGAGAGAGAGAGAGAGAGAGTCTCTTTGAGAGAGAGAGTCTCTTTGAGAGAGAGAGAGAGAGAGAGATTTGTACATTGTACATTTGTACATTGTTACAACACTGTATATATATAATATGACATTTGTAATGTCTTTATTGTTTTGAAACCTCTGTATGTGTAATGTTTACTGTTAATTTGTATTGTTTGTTTCACTTTTGTGTATTGTCTACCTCACTTGCTTTGGCAATGTTAACACATGTTTCCCATGCCAATAAAGCCCCTTGAATTGAATTGAATTGAATTGAATTGAGAGAGAGTCTCTTTGAGAGAGAGAGAGAGAGAGAGAGTCTCTTTGAGAGAGAGAGAGTCTCTTTGAGAGAGAGAGAGAGAGAGAGAGAGTCTCTTTGAGAGAGAGAGAGAGAGAGAGAGAGAGTCTCTTTGAGAGAGAGAGAGTCTCTTTGAGAGAGAGAGAGTCTCTTTGAGAGAGAGAGAGAGAGAGAGGTTTTGGAGTTAGACAGTAACACTGAATTGCAGCTCTATTTCATCAGACCTCAGTGAGTAAAATGTAGGCCTAGGTGACCTCATCCAATAGTAGTGCCTACTGACAGCAAACGTTCATTCAGAGGAAATGATGCGTTAACTCACAGGAAGTGATGCCTCGACAAGACACACCTGAATGGCCTCCCAGTACCCCCAGGTTTGGCAGCGGTTTTTAAGGGTTTAGCTGCGCCCAGGCTGTATTTGATCTGTCATAATGATTGTCTTTAATATCAACACATGCGGGTGAGCTGGATTACAATGATCAATAGGAAATGTTGTTTGGATTTGGTGTTTGTAGGTAGGTAGACCACTGTGTGTCTTGAAAGACTTGTCAAATTCCCAGTTGTGCGTGTGTAAGAGAGAGAATGTGAGTGTGCGTGTGTAAGAGAGAGAATGTGAGTGTGCGTGTGTGAGAGAGAGAATGTGAGTGTGCGTGTGTGAGAGAGAGAATGTGAGTGTGCGTGTGTAAGAGAGAGAATGTGAGTATGCGTGTGTGAGAGAGAGAATGTGAGTGTGCGTGTGTGAGAGAGAGAATGTGAGTGTGCGTGTGTAAGAGAGAGAATGTGAGTGTGCGTGTGTAAGAGAGAGAATGTGAGTGTGCGTGTGTGAGAGAGAGAATGTGAGTGCGTGTGTAAGAGAGAGAATGTGAGTGTGCGTGTGTGAGAGAGAGAATGTGAGTGTGCGTGTGTGAGAGAGAGAATGTGAGTGTGCGTGTGTGAGAGCGAGTGTGAGTGTGCGTGTGTAAGAGAGAGAATGTGAGTGTGCGTGTGTGAGAGAGAGAATGTGAGTGTGCGTGTGTAAGAGAGAGAATGTGAGTGTGCGTGTGTGAGAGAGAGAATGTGAGTGTGCGTGTGTGAGAGAGAGAGTGTGAGTGTGCGTGTGTAAGAGAGAGAATGTGAGTGTGCGTGTGTGAGAGAGAGAATGTGAGTGTGCGTGTGTGAGAGAGAGAGTGTGAGTGTGCGTGTGTAAGAGAGAGAGTGTGAGTGTGTGATGGTATAGGTGCAGTGGCTGGGCCTGCTGCCTGCCGCTACAGCAGCTCATTTCACAGCTGTGTAGGATTAGGTGGTGGAGTGCGGTGGGCTAAGCTGCCTCTTTTATCTCATTCAAACATGTTGCTAATTCAGCACTGGGCGGCTGCATGCCGCGGGAGTCTGCCTGACTGCCTTAGAGCGCGCACACACGCACACACACACACTGCTTTAGTAGCCCTAGCCGACCGCTAAGCGCTGTATCATTCCCCGGTGTGAATAAACCGCTAGTCCTAATCCCCAATCAGCCACTGTGACACGGATTATCACCCGCGACACGCGCTGTGACCCGGGAGAGAGGGAGGAGGGGGAGGGGGCGAAAGAGGTGTTTGAGAGAAAGGGGGGGAGAGGTAGAGAGGAGGGTGTCAGGGAGAGTAAAACATGAATTCAGGCTGAACCACTCTGACTCATTGACAATTAATTCAGGAGAAGTTGCCTCACAAAAGACATATTACAAGACTATAAAAAAGGACTACACACTTGTCAAAGTATAAAGTGTTTAATTGTGTTAATGAATTAATTCAGTATTCTGAGTGTGTGTTTAAGCGAGTGTGTTCCATATTGAATTCTTCCCCCAGAGGGGAACACACACACACAGAGCCTTAGGGGCTCTGAGTCTCAAACAGAACCCCCGAGATCACAAGCCTTTCTTCCTGTGTTAACCCCTCATACCTCTCCTACAGTACATGCCCCCTGGTACAGCCTACAGCAAGAGGCTCTCCCCCTCTCTCTCTCAATGTGTGTGTTTACTCCTGAGTTAATTCAGTACTAATTGGTGTAACATGGTGTAAAGCTCAGGGAAATACAGCTAACAGCCAAGTCCTCCCACAGGGCCTTGTGGGTAAAAATATGTCACAACCACTCAACCTCAACTGTGGCATAAGAAAACAAACAGCGGGCTACTGTACTGTACATATGTTGTTATTATTAAACTGAAAAAAAGGAAGATCAGACTTTTAATGTACATAATTTTTTTTGTATCACATTGGCTGTCTTCATGGGTTTGTGTAAAATCCCCAGAAAATAGGATGAGTCCCAGCATATCAAGGCAAAAGGTGAGACCCAGATGCAGACAGGAGGCAGATGGTTGGAGTCTTACAATGTTTATTAATCCAAAGGGGTAGGCAAGAGAATGGTCGTGGACAGGCAAAAGGTCAAAACCAGATCAGAGTCCAGGAGGTACAGAGTGGCAGACAGGCTCGTGGTCAAGGCAGGCAGAATGGTCAGGCAGGTGGGTACAGAGTCCAGAAACAGGCAAGGGTCAAAACCAGGAGGACTAGAAAAAGGAGTACAGGGAAAACACGCTGGTTGACTTAACTAAACATACAAGACGAACTGGCACAGAGAGACAAAAAACACAGGGATAAATACACTGGGGAAAACAAGACAAACTGGCACAGAGAGACAGGAAACACAGGGATAAATACACTGGCACAGAGAGACAAAAAACACAGCGATAAATACACTGGGGAAAACAAGACGAACTGGCATAGAGAGACAGGAAAAACAGGGATAAATACACTGGGGAAAACAAGACAAACTGGCACAGAGAGACAGGAAACACAGGGATAAATACACTGGCACAGAGAGACAAAAAACACAGGGATAAATACACTGGGGAAAACAAGACAAACTGGCACAGAGAGACAGGAAACACAGGGATAAATACACTGGCACAGAGAGACAGGAAACACAGGGATAAATACACTGGGGAAAACAAGACAAACTGGCACAGAGAGACAGGAAACACAGGGATAAATACACTGGGGAAAACAAGCGACGCCTGGAGGGGGTGGAGACAATAACAAGGACAGGTGAAACAGATCAGGGCGTGACACAGCATGTATTGCTTTATTAAACATTAATTCAATACCCAATTATATTACATCTCTAAGTCTACATTTTGGTAGTTAAAAAAGGTTGATTGCTAAATAGAAGACTACTCTGATGATGCTTGTTTTATGGTAATAACATCTTCATGTTTAGTTAAAACAAACCAGCAGAAAACCTGAAATAAGCAGATCTTAAAAGGCCCAATGCAGACATTTTTATCTCAATATCAAATCATTTCTGGGTCACAATTAAGTACCTTACTGTTCTTGTTTTTAATTAAAATGGTCAAAAAGAAACAAAAATTGCTTCTTAGCAAGAGCAATTTCTCAATCAAGAATTTAGCTAGCTAGAGATCCTGGTTCGAGTCCAGGCTCTGTCGCAATCAGCCGCGACCGGGAGACCCATGGGGCGGCGAACAATTGACCCAGCGTCGTCCGGGTTAGGGGAGGGTTTGGCCGGCAGGGATGTTCTCATCTCATCGTGCACTAGCGACTCCTGTGGCGAACGAGGCGCAGTGCACACTGCCACGGTTGCCAGGTGTACGGTGTTTCCTCCGACACATTGGTGCGACTGGCTTCTGGGTTAAGCGGGCGTTGTGTCAAGAAGCAGTGCGGCTTGGCTGGGTTGTGTTTCGGAGGCCGCATTGTAACGGCTGTCTTCGGGTGAAAGAGAGGAGGACCAAAATGCAGCGTAATGATAATCCATATTTTAATTAGGATATTTAAACGACGAACAAAAACAACAAACTGACAGAAGGAACCGAAAACGCTACAGTCCTGAACATGGGAACACAGAACAGATGAACACACGAACAGGAACAATCACCCACAAACAAACAGTGAAAACAGGCTACCTTAATATGGTTCCCAATCAGAGACAATGACAAACACCTGCCTCTGATTGAGAACCATATTAGGCCAAACAACAAACCCAACATAGAAACACAAAACATTGAATGCCCACCCAGCTCACGTCCTGACAAACTAAACAAAGACTAAACAAAGGAAATAAGGTCAGGAACGTGACATGCATAGCTCTCGACCTTCGCCTCTCCTGAGTTCGTATGGGAGTTGCAGCGATGGGACAAGACTGTAACTACCAATTGGATACCACGAAATTTGGGAGAAAAAAGGGGCTAAAAAATAAATGCCAAAAAATTAAATAATGAATTTAGCTAGGACTGTCTGGGAGTGGTCTGAGTGGCGAGGGGGAAACAGACAACTAGCTGTTATTGGCAGAGGTTTGGAACTCTCTTTCTTATTGGTCTATGAAAGGCAGGCCAAAACTCCATCCCAGCAAAACAGGTTGAAATTCCAGGTGGTCTTTTCAAACAGCTCTTACACTAAAATGACATTATCATAATTTCACAGTATTAGGAAATATATATATTTTTAAACGCAGGGAAAATCACACTTTGAATGTAGTGGACCTTTAAGTAATTGGAATCTGCCTTTGAGGATGATGTTACCACCAGAACGTGGTGACATATTGATATAGCCATCAAACCAATGTTTTAAAACATGACATTTCATCAGACTAGGATGAGATATTAAATATACTTCTCTATTGGCAGTATAAAATAACAGTTGAGAGAGAGAGGAAGATGGGGAATAAGGGGAGGAGTGGTTGAGAGGGACTGCAGGGAGGAGGTTTATTGACATTGTTATATGTTCTAATCAATACATCTGTGAAGAAAAGATCTGATCACAATCTGTGGTTTCCCTTCAGACAGCAGGAGAGTGACATGGACTGTGGTAAAATACAATAGTACACTATTTACTCATTTACTTTGCACATACTGCATATGCAAAGTATATATACACGAGTCACGACTTTGTAAAAATATACAGGTAAGCCTTGGACTCTTTTCTAATAAATCATCAGCATTTCACTGACATGATATTTAGTTGACCAGGTTAGTCTCATTGCGATTAAAAATCTATTTTACAAGAGAGACCTGGCCAAAATAGCAGAACACAACGTTTCAGACACAATTACAACATAAAACACAAAGCACTACAGTTGAAAAACATAAATGTACAGATTGAACAGGTAAGATATTTTGGGGACGTGTGATGCATCCTGGGGTGAAAACATTGACAGCCCCCTCTCGTTCCAAGTGGGATGGCAAGAGAACTGGAATGCTTTTTTTACCCAGCTCTGTAAGTGCAATAAGATATAGTCATGGACATTCAGAGGCGAAGTTGACTCAAGTGTAGCTAAATTCATTATTATTGCAATGATGACAGCTATGATGTAAATTATGATTGCGGTAATAATGCATTTATAGGCAATATAATAATAATAATATATAGCTATCGAAAGATGTAACACCTGCTCTATCCATCCCCGCCCCCTTTGATTGATCTATAAACCAGCTAATTATCTCTGTCAGAGCAGATAAATCAACCAATCACATGCATGGGTGTGTTTAATCACAACATTAGTCTAATGCACAGCTCCCGCTGTGCGTTAACGCGCTCATTTAAAGTGTTTTACATCATAGAGGGACTGAAGATGGTAGTATATTAGAGATCCCACTACACACAGCAAAGCAGGAGGCTGTAGAGGCTGCCCACAGCTCAGACACTTCATTCAGACTCTGGGACATAACAGTCTGCTAAACACTCTTATGATTGTTGTACACACACTGTTATGATTGTTGTACTCACACTGTTATGATTGTTATACACACACTGTTATGATTGTTATACACACACTCTTATGATTGTTGTACTCACACTGTTATGATTGTTGTACACACACTGTTATGATTGTTGTACTCACACTGTTATGATTGTTGTACTCACACTGTTATGATTGTTATACACACACTGTTATGATTGTTATACACACACTGTTATGATTGTTGTACTCACACTGTTATGATTGTTGTACTCACACTGTTATGATTGTTGTACTCACACTCTTATGATTGTTGTACTCACACTCTTATGATTGTTGTATTCATCATCATCATTTCCTGTGCCTCACACACAGTGATACCTTCCCCTTGCCCTCATGTACACACACACATCCACATCTCATGTGTGCTCTCTCAGTTTCTGTTCCCTCTATAAGAACCACTGGGTGTGTCTTAAACCAGGGGATTCTACTGAACCATTTCAATCAAATTGAGCATGTGCTCCTATTTTCAGAATACAAAAAAATCTCTGGATATAAAATGAAAGTGGAAAAATTGGACATAATGGCAGTAGGAAAAATAATAACTCATGATCTACAGCAAACCTTTAAGTGGACAACAAAAAATATTAATTACTTAGGATGCTTAATAAGTGATAACATACAACAAATATACAAAGAAAACGTTATCCCATTACTCAACTATATAAAAGCAGATCTAATTAAATAGAACAACATTCCCATAAATCTTACAGGTAGAATAAACCTCTTCAGAATGGCATGACTCCTCACAAAGTTTTTATATTTATTCTCGGTAATACCAGTTACCCCACTGAAGACATCCTTTAATAAAGTAGACGTGGCCATAACAGACTTTATATGGACAAATAAAACTCATGGAATAAAAAGGAAAGTTTTACGTCTTCCTAAATCTGAGGGTGGTTTTAACCTTCCAGACTTGGAATTGTATCAACTCACTACCCAAGGCTTTTACTAGCGACATATAGTTAAATGCACTAAAGAGGAACAATGGGTACATATTGAAGATGCACATGCTCATCCTCAGAATCTTTTTACATGTTTGTTTTCAAAAGATTAAGCTAAGAACATTAACATCTTCATAGTTAAGAACCTCATAACAATATGGAATGAAATGAAACGGATTCTACAAGAACCAATATCACTCCTTAAAAACACAACCTTATGGAACAATCCCTGGATAGTTTTCAGAATTCACAGAGAAATTGGTCCACATGGAAAACTAAAGGCATAGAAACAGTAAATTAATTGCTAATAGGAAATAAATTGATTTCCATGACAGAATGAAATGGACCCGTACAAATCAGCTGGGCTAAACAATCTGGACCTTCTCTTTCTAAAATTATCCGCCGCCATTGTTGCAACCCCTATTACCAGTCTGTTCAACCTCTCTTTCGTATCGTCCGAGATCCCTAAAGATTGGAAAGCTGCCGCGGTCATCCCCCTCTTCTAAGGGGGTGACACTCTAGACCCAAACAGTTATAGACCTATATCCATCCTACCCTGCCTTTCTAAAGTCTTTGAAAGCCAAGTTAATAAACAGATCACTGACCATTTCGAATCCCACCGTACCTTCTCTGCTGTGCAATCCGGTTTTCGAGCTGGTCATGGGTGCACCTCAGCCACGCTCAAGGTACTAAACAATATCATAACCGCCATCGATAAGAGACAATACTGTGCAGCCGTCTTCATCGACCTGGCCAAGGCTTTCAACTCTGTCAATCACCGTATTCTTATCGGCAGACTCAGCCTTGGTTTTTCAAATGACTGCCTCGCCTGGTTCACCAACTACTTCTCAGACAGAGTTCAGTGTGTCAAATCGGAGGGCCTGTTGTCCGGACCTCTGGCAGTCTCTATGGGGGTACCACAGGGTTCAATTCTCGGGCCGACTCTTTTCTCTGTACATATCAACGATGTCGCTCTTGCTGCGGGGGATTCCCTGATCCACCTCTACGCAGACGACACCATTCTGTATACATCTGGCCCTTCTTTGGACACTGTGTTAACTAACCTCCAAACGAGCTTCAATGCCATACAACACTCCTTCCGTGGCCTCCAACTGCTCTTAAACGCTACTAAAACCAAATGCATGCTTTTCAACCGTTCGCTGCCCGCACCTGCCCGCCCGACTAGCATCTGGACGGTTCTGACTAAGAATATGTGGACAACTACAAATACCTAGGTGTCTGGTTAGACTGTAAACTCTCCTTCCAGACTCATATTAAACATCTCCAATCCAAAATTAAATCTAGAATCAGCTTCCTATTTTGCAACAAAGCCTCCTTCACTCACGCCGCCAAACATACCCTCGTAAAACTGACTATCCTACCGATCCTCGACTTCGGCGATGTCATTTACAAAATAGCTTCCAATACTCTACTCAGCAAACTGGATGCAGTCTATCACAGTGCCATCCGTTTTGTCACCAAAGCCCCTTATACCACCCACCACTGCGACCTGTATGCTCTAGTCAGGTGGCACTCGCTACATATTCATCGCCAGACCCACTGGCTCCAGGTCATCTATAAGTGTATGCTAGGTAAAGCTCCACCTTATCTCAGCTCACTGGTCATGATAACAACACCCACCCATAGCACGCGCTCCAGCAGGTATATCTCACTGGTCATCCCCAAAGCCAACACCTCCTTTGGCAGCCTTTCCTTCCAGTTCTCTGCTGCCAATGACTGGAACGAATTACAAAAATCGTTGAAGCTGGAGACTTATATTTCCCTCACTAACTTTAAACATCAGCTACCTGAGCAGCTAACCGATCGCTGCAGCTGTACATATCCCATCTGTAAATTGCCCACCCAATCTACCTACCTCATCCCCATATTGTTTTTATTTACTTTTCTGCTCTTTTGCACACCAGTATTTCTACTTGCACATCACCATCTGCTCATCTATCACCCCAGTGTTCATTTGCTAATTGTAATTACTTTGCTACTATGGCCTATTTATTGCCTTACCTCCCCACGCCGTTTGCACACACTGTATATAGACTTTCTTTTTTTTTCTATTGTGTTATTGACTGTACGCTTGTTTATTCCATGTGTAACTCTGTGTTGTTGTTTGTGTGGCACTGCTTTGCTTTATCTTGGCCAGGTCGCAGTTGTAAATGAGAACTTGTTGTCAACTAGCCTACCTGGTTAAATAAAGGTTAAATAAATTAAATAAATAAAAAATATGTACATTTTGGACTGACCAATGTAGACATTTTCAAATACATGCATCTTAAAAGTTTTATATCACGAAATTTCAATCTGAAATCTTTTGGACATCAGAGCAATGTTGAGGAATTCTATTTGAGTCAGAAAATGATAGGTCATATGATGGGTAAGATATACAAAACCTTGCAGAGAGCCTATCCAACTGACAACCTCTTAGAAAACAAATATAAACTATTTGAACCAAGACCTGAAAAGAACTGATGTTGGCACAAGATGGAGGGAATGTTAGAACATAACTAACTAAATTACAGTTAATGAATATGTACGTTTAATCCAGTATAAACTAATGTACAGAATTTATTATACAAGAGACAAATTCATAAATTCTACAGCACAACGGCAGAGTCATGTCTTAAGTGTAAAACTAACATTATAAACTGGGTGGTTCGAGCCCTGAATGCTGATTGGCTGACAGCTGTGGTATATCAGACTGTAAGCCACGGGTATGACAAAACATTTATTTTTACTGCTCTAATTACGTTGGTAACCAGTTTATAAAAGCAATAAGGCACCTCGGGGGTTTGTGATGTATGGCCAATATTGCACGGCTAAGGGCTGTATCCAGGTACTCCGCATTGCGTCGTTTCCTGAGAACAGCCCTAAGCCGTGGTATATTGGCCATATACCACACCCCCTCGGGCCTTATTGCTTAAGTAACTCAATGATTCATGCCTTCTGGGAGTGCTATAAAGTCCGAAAATGATGGGCGAAGTCAGAAAGTTGGCAGTCAGAAGTTTTACAATATAAGTTTACTTTTAATCCCTCTACCTGCATATTTCAAGACAGCATATAAGGGTGCGGTGAGATACCCAATGGGTTGGACCGTACTTTTCTTGTCAATCATTTTTGAGAAAACTTTTGCTTAAAAACTGAAAATCAAATGACGCTCCATCGTAAAGACAGTGGATGAATCAAATGTATTATCTAAATATCGAAAATAATGTGTGCTAGAGAGGCAAACTAAATAGTACAATTCGAAGCCATATGACATAAAATATTACAAGCACTGGAGGAGATATTCAAAGGATGAGGAAAGAGAGAAAATATTGTGAGACGGGCAGGATGGGTGTGGATACGGTGGGAACATGTGGGTCTGAGCAAGAGTGATGTCAATGTTTGTAGAAATCTATGTAGGTAAATGTTAAGTTGTAATTTGTCTTGGTCTATGTATGTTTTTGTATTGTAAGAAAAATGTAATCTCATGACCTCTGGGGATTGCTGTGGTTAACGCTCTCTCCTTCCAATAGACTCGTTCAGGGAATACTACAGTGCAGGATACTCTTCTCCTTTACTTTACATATTCTATCATTCTGAAAAAGTATTTTCACTTCTGTTTTGTCTGTTACAGCACATGTATTTTTGTATTTATTTTATTTTTTTACACAATGGAGGAGAAAGGTTACCGTAGTTAAACTAGGAGTTGTTGGTAAACAGGCATGTTGTCACCTGTCTGAGGCTGAAAGGGGTTGAGAGAGACAGAGGTAACCAACGGAGATGAGACTCAGATAGATGAAAGAGCATGTGTGTCTGTGTGTGCGTGAGTGCATGCATGCGTGCGTTACAGTGAAGACATCAGGGCAGAGACAACGGCAGATGAGAGAGTCTGAGCACCAAAGCAGCCATGAAAATCTGTAGAAATCCCTCCCTACATCCTCCCTTCAACACGCAGATCCCTATGAAATGGAATCATCTTTCCTTTCTCTCCCTCTTTATCTGCCTCCATCCTTCTTATCAAACCCATCCTCATCCCTCTATCCAGCTCCCTCCTCTAGCCTCCTTCCATCCTCCTCTCCCAAGAGTAACAGTGCCCGTTCCTCTTTCTCATCTGTTTTCCTCCCCTTCCTTCAAATATTTCCAGCTTTTCTTCATTCCTCGTTCTGATAATATAACAGAGAGAGAGAGAGAGAGAGAGAGAGAATAAGGGAAAGCGCGCGAGAGAGAGAGAGAATAAGGGAAAGCGCGAGAGAGAAGGGAGAGCGAAATTTAGTGGTCAGCAACACTCAAGCGTCATAAATCAGATTTCCCAGAATCCCCTGAGGACGGGCCCTCCGCTCGGCCCCGTGCGGACACGCTCAGCGGGGCGCGGAGCATCGATTGGCGTCGCCACGGCAGCCATGCTGAGTACGCTGCCGGGTTCGGAGGGCGAGAGGACCGAGGGGAGGGGAGAGAGAAGGGGAGGAGACGGGGGGTATTCACTCATGAAGAAGTCTACCTCAGCACCTGCCGAAAACAGCAAGCGAGACCTGAGAAGAGAGAATGTGTGTGTGAATGCGTGTGCAGACTCTAGTGTAATTTCCTCCTATCAGCACTCACCCCTAAACTTAGCCCCCCCCCAGAGAACACAGAAAACAACATCCAACAAGATCATCCCTTTTCCCTCCTTTCCTCCTGCAGTGTTAGTGTTGAGAGCCCTGGCTACACTTTTCTTAGGAAGGTTGCACAGCTGGACACTCAGCAACTAACACAGAGTTTACACCTCACACAGGCTGAAGAAGGGTTCTCTTTTGGACACTCAGTAACTAACCCAGTTTACACCTCACACAGCCTGAGGAGCGGTGCTCTGCTCGACACTCAGCAACTAACACAGAGTGGAAGTCACATCCAAACAGAGAAGAACAACATGTTAGATAGTCTTTGACATGCAACAGAGGGAAAGTGTTTGGTGCCCAGCAGGCGAAGATACTAGCTGGCCAGCCATAGAATATAGTCCTGAAAGGGACAGAAAAAGTTGTTTTGTGGAAAGCAAATGGGGTGTACAATGTATGTATTTCACTGGGGTGTACAATGTATGTATTTCACTGGGGTGTACAATGTATGTATTTCACTGGGGTGTACAATGTATGTATTTCACTGGGGTGTACAATGTGTGTATTTCACTGCCATGGTTGCAGTTACACACAAAATCAGCATTAACAATCAACAGAAAAAGCCAATAAAGAAAACTGATCTCTCCCATTCTTTATTTTAAAAAATATATATATATATACATTGCATTGTTATTACTGCGAGGGCCTCAATTGAGTTTGAATAAAACACACTTTTTTATTGCATGATAAATCATGATTCATTAAAAATGGGTTTTATTCTTGTCAGCCTCTTCCGCTCCTAAGAGTTTCAACTCCTCAGTAAGATGGTGTACTTGGCCAGCTTTATTGGCTAGCTTCCTCTACTGCAGGGTTTCCCAGTTTCAGTCCTGAGCCCCCCCAGGTGCACGTTTTGGTTTTCTGCTCCAGCACTACACAGCTGATTCAAATAACCAAAGTTTGATGAGCTGGTTATTTGAATCCGCTGTGTAGTGCTGGGGCAAAAACCAAAACGCCTCAGGACCAACTTTGTGAAACCCTGCTCTACTATATCTCACACTCTTCTTGGCAGGAAGCTAAGTGAAACACCCGCAGTGCCCTCTCTACCACTCTTCACCCCTATCTATCCCTCTCTCTCTCCCTCCTACCTCCCTCCCCCCATCTCCCTCTTTCATACATTTCATTAAGAGCAGAATCCCATTAGGTGTCTATGCAGCCATGCCTCCCAGGGTTAACCACTTCGCTTAGCCATGTAAATTCACAGTTTAGTCAGGTTCATTCTCCACACAGCCCCGCCAACCACTGTATGCAGAGCAGTGGCTCGCTTGCCACATTAAATGATATCTATGGATATGCAGGTGAGAGAGCCAAGGAAAGAGAGAGAGAGAGAGAAAGAAAGGTAGGCTAGAGTGGGTGGTTTGTAAGCCCCTTGAGCTAGATTGTCTGGAAGTTATGAAGATGTGTGTCCGCGGCGTGAATGTGTGTGTATGCATCTACATATACACACACACATTAATGTACATGTGTGAAATCGGTAAAATGTAAGCATCCACCTAATTATTATTATTATTATTATTTACTGCATTTGCATACATGTATGTATGTTCTCAAACCATTATGTATCAGGCTAGAGATGACACGTATCTCCTATGGGAAGAATAAGGCGTCTTCTTCCCCCCAACTAGCCTTCCCTGGCACCTACCTATTACCTCTCTGTCTCAGACGCCTTCCATGGAGCTTCTACAGGGCTGTGTGTTGGGTCTAACCCTGCTGTAGCACACAAACCCAGGCAGATTTACTATGAACTGGGCCTGTCTGTCTCAGGGTCCATGGAAAGGCTTTACGCAAACATCCTAAAGAGGGATGGCTTAGATGAGCATCTGTTTCAGGGGTTCCATAGACACAGAGGGCTCATGTGACCCATAAGTCAGTAACTCACAAGAAGGTCAAAGGTCAATTGAAACCAACCAATAAACTCCATTATGACTGGTCTTTACAGGTTGACATCAGGGTTCACAGTAATGTAGCCTCAGATTGTTCCACCTCACAACGCCTGTCCTGACTACCCTGGGGGCACAGAGTGGTGGATCTCCCCTGGGGCAGCCCACTGGAACACAGGCGCACACACACAGCTCTATTTTTGGATCAGGTAGTTTTTTTCCCTACAGACCTGCTCAAATTGTTTCCTGATTGGTCGTGATCAATTGCTGGCACTCCGTGGAGTACTGTTCCAATACTGGATCCATAACTCCTGTCTAACCCCATCCCTCTCCTCCTTCCTCCCTCCATACTTTCTCTGGGCCAATAGAAACCTGGAGCCAAGGATTATCAATGAAACTAAGCGCCCGGTTTTTGATTATCCCCGACCCCTTCCACTGTCTACACCACAGCCGTTTCAGCCACTTCCTGCCCCAGTCAATGTCATGTATACATCACATCCACTCCAACCACTTCCTGCCCCAGTCAAAGCTCTGTCTACACCACAGCCGCTTCAGCCACTTCCTGCCCCAGTCAATGTCCTGTCTACACCACAGCCGTTTCAGACACTTCCTGCCCCAGTCAATGTCCTGTCTACAACACAGCCGTTTCATCCACTTCCTGCCCCAGTCAAAGCTCTGTCTACACCACAGCCACCACACACACACACACACACACACACACACACACACACACACACACACACACACACACACACACACACACACACACACACACACACACACACACACACACGATGAGGCTGGAGGGGTGGGTGGGAGGGGGGGGTGAGGAAGGGGTGAAGGAGCACTCACCTCGCTGTGAAAGCAGTTTGGACCTTCCCAGGATGAGAGGAGGCAGATGTCAAATCCCTCTTCATGGTATTCCTGTCCTCCTCTTCTCCTTTCTCCCTCTCTTCAGATGAGGATCAGGCCTGGATGAGAGCCAACAGCACAGGGCCAAAGCCACCGGATTCAGGCCAGCCGTTCAGCAACAGAGACCACCTGTCAATCAAACACAGCAGGGGTGTGTGTGTCTGTGTCTCGTTCAGGGACCAGAGGATCGAGCAGACCACTTTCATCAGCTTAGAGAGAGAGATAGAAATAGAATAATAATGTTTATATTTGTCCTATTTCCCACATGTACACGTGTGTAGTAACATGCATGTGTGAATTGGAAAAGCGTTTTTTTCTGCCATTATCAACAGTGACCCTCGAGCAATTAGGGTTAAATGCCTTGCTCAAGGGCACAGACAGATGTTTCACCTTGTGGGCTCTGGGATTTGAATTTGAACTTGAAACCTTTTGGTTACTGGCCCAACACTCTAAGGGCCCAATTCAGGAAATGTATGCCTTTTCTACACACTTCTCAGTAGTTGTTATTCAGACGTATCTTATGCAGGAGCATAACGGGCTTTGCAGGCCTGGTTCCTTTGCACACACTGAATACATTTTATTCAACCCCTGAAAACCCTCCCACTTGCTAGCCGGTCTGTGCTGGATCCTTGGGACTTCCCTACCCAAAACCCCAACCTTAACCATTTTAACTTCAATAGGGTAGGGATGTCCCAAGGATCCCTGATAGAACGAACCCTTGCTGGCCAACAGATTTTCTCGTAGAGTTTTCATTCAATAAGTGTTTCAGTACATTTATTTAAAAACATTCCTTTAAATTTGGTGTACCTTTAATTAGAATTTTCTCGACAGACTCACTAGAATATATGGAGAGAACAGTTCAGAATATTAGGGATCAATGAAAAGACATGTTTTTACAGGTATATTCGTCTCATTTTCAGCACCAATTGGTACAGTAGATTAAGAAATACTCTGATCTTATATTATTCAGGGTTAGGAAAGTATTTATGAATAAGACAAATACAATTTTGTGAAGACCCTTTACGCACTAAATACTGTACATTGGTGAATCAAAAATACAGTGGTTTGATTCATCCTGAAAGTTGCCATATTCGGTTGTTCAAATCCATGTAATATTGAAAGGTGAGAAAAGTGTACAATATGGGATGAACCGTATTCCTATAATTCTACCCTGATAATCCTCACTAATCATGGAACTGTGATGACAACGGTCCAGTCGTCGTGAACCGTGTTCCAGGCTCCAGGTTTAAACTGCTACATATGGTCTTCTTTCCATAATGATTCAAGTAGGCTACATCTCCCAAATTATTGCACAACTTGTAATACGTTAGCCTAATATGATCCACTCTTGGTATCGATCCTCAGGAACAACCACACAAACGTGACAGAGGACAGAAGGGTAACTAATGATGGAATGGAATGGTGCAAAATATGAGGAAACTAACACCAGTCAAAGCTCTAAGTGTATGTGGCTATAACTTACGGTGGCTACCGATAGCGACTAATATTTAACACGATACAAAATGTAAAAAATACAGTGACAAGTCTGGGTATATAATTAAAACATTCTAGAAATCATAAATTAACTCGGTAGGTTTGGCGCTATACTGTACTGTCATTTGCGCATGGCTACAGAAGCCAAAATCTTGCGTCTCCAAATCCACCCCTGCAAGTTAAGGCCAGCATTTCATAAACTTCACTGTGGAATAGGTGATATGTTGATATGCTTCAGTTTGCAGCCATATGACTGTTTCACATGTCTCCAGCGATCAGAAGTTAAATATATCTAAAACAATGTATATTTACAATCCCTTTATCCAAACAGCTTACTCATTTACCTAGCTTTTTATCCATTTGTAAATGCCAGTGCATTGAGAATGGTGTTATTTGTTGGGAAAAGAAAGAAGATGTTGTTCCACTTGGAACCGACAGGTTGCTTGTCCATATTCATTGTTTCATCGCCCGTAAAGCTAGTGGAATTATGAGGGAATTAAGTCAAGGTCAGAATGATGTGCATCTGTAGACACACCTTCATATTTGTTTAAGCTACACCCCAAATCAATAGTGGGTGAATAGCGTGCTATTATCATGCATAAATTCAATGTCAGAATGCGCGTAGAGAGAAAAGTGCATAAAAAGGGAATTATCATTCCATTTATGTGCGCTTTACTCGGGTCGGAATTCCTCTAATTGCTAGGCTGCCTGTCGCCCTAGAAGAGAGGGAGAATGAGAAATAGAAAGAGAGAGAAACAAGTCAACTAGGTAGGAGAAATGAGGAGAGTTTCAGGTGAAAGAGTATAAATCAATAGCCTTTAGATGGAGACGCATGTGTGTATTGTGCATATTATATTGTGTAGTTGGGGAGTTACTGTTTGTGTGTGCGTGTGTGTGTGTGTGTGTGTGTGTGTGTGTGTGTGTGTGTGTGTGTGTGTGTGTGTGTGTGTGTGTGTGTGTGTGTGTGTGTAATAGGACAGTGACACACACAGACAGAGAGAACGAGGAGGTACTGGTATTTACATCTGTCTCTATTGGCTGATTGACCTTGTCCTGATGGCCATCTCCTCTTCACTTCCTCTTATATCTTTAACAAAACTCTCAAGCCCTGTTTTTACCTGCGGCTCACATGCGTCCTTCGTCCTGATCTCGCCCTTTTACAGTTACAAGATCTGATCATAATCAGTTCACACTGCGTCTTTTAATTGTCTACACCGGTCTAAAAATGTGGGCACAATCCTTATGTGGACAAGATCAAGACAAGAAATGCATGTTAGAACCAGGTATAATTATTTTTTATTTTTTGAGATTTGAGAACGTAATATCAAAGTGGAATTATGTTTTTGAAAAAAAATCTAATTCATTAAGAAATTAAAAGCTGAAATGTCTTGAGTCAATAAGTATTCAATCCCTTTGTTATGGCAAGCCTAAATAAGTTTAGGAGTAACAAATCAAATGTATTTATATAGCCCTTCTTACATCAGCTGATATATCAAAGTGCTGTACAGAAACCCAGCCTAAAAACCCAAAACAGCAAGCAATGCAGGTGTAGAAGCACGGTGGCTAGGAAAAACTCCCTGGAAAGGCCAAAACCTAGGAAGAAACCTAGAGAGGAACCAGGCTATGAGGGGTGGCCGGTCCTCTTCTGGCTGGGCCGGGTGGAGATTATAACAGAACATGGCCAAGATGTTCAAATGTTCATAAATGACCAGCATGGTCAAATAATAATAATCACAGTAGTTGTCGAGGGTACAACAAGTCAGCACCTCAGGAGTAAATGTCAGTTGGCTTTTCATAGCCAATCATTGAGAGTATCTCTACCGCTCCTGTTGTCTCTAGAGAGTTGAAAACAGCAGGTCTGGGACAGGTAGCACGTCCGGTGAACAGGTCAGGGTTCCATAGCCGCAGGCAGAACAGTTGAAACTGGAGCAGCAGCACGGCCAGGTGGACTGGGGACAACAAGGAGTCATCAGGCCAGGTAGTCCTGAGGCATGGTCCTAGGGCTCAGGTCCTCCGAGAGAGAGAAAGAAAGAAAGAAAGAAAGAAAGAAAGAAAGAAAGAAAGAAAGAAAGAAAGAAAGAAAGAAAGAAAGAAAGAAAGAAAGAAAGAAAGAAAGAAAGAAAGAAAGAAAGAAAGAAAGAAAGAAAGAAAGAAAGAAAGAAAGAAAGAAAGAAAGAGAGAATTAGAGAGAGCATACTTAAATTCACACAGGACACCGGATAAGACAGAAGAAATACTCCAGATATAACAGACTGACCGTAGCCCCCCGACACATAAACTACTGCAGCATAAATACTGGAGGCTGAGACAGGAGGGGTCAGGAGACACTGTGGCCCCATCCGATGATACCCCCGGACAGGGCCAAACAGGCAGAATATAACCCCACCCACTTTGCCAAAGCACAGCCCCCACGCCACTAGAGGGATATCTTCAACCACCAACTTACCATCCTGAGACAAGGCCGAGTATAGCCCACAAAGATCTCCGCCACGGCACAACCCAAGGGGGGGGCGCCAACCCAGACAGGAAGAACAAGTCACATAATAATTTGCATGGACTCACAGTGTGTGCAATAATAGTGTTTAACATGATTTTTGAATGACTACCTCATCTCTGTACCCCACACATACAGATACTTGTAAGGTCCCTCAGTTGAGCAATGAATTTCTAACACGGATTCAACCACATTGACCAGGGAGGTTTTCCAATGCCTCGCAAAGAAGGGCACCTGTTGGTAAATATGTAACATTTTTAAAGGCAGACATTGAATATCCCTTTGAGCGTGGTGAAGTTATTAATTACACTTTGGATGGTGTATCAATACACCCAGTCACTACAAAGATACAGGCGTCCTTCCTAACTCAGTTACAGGAGAGGAAGGAAACCGCTCAGGGATTTCACCATAAGGCCAATGGTGACTAAAACAGTTACAGAGTTTAATGGCTGTGATAGGAGAAGACTGAGGATGGACCAACAACATTGTAGTTACGCCACAATACTAACCTAATTGAAAGAGTGAAAAGAAAGAAGCCTGTACAGAATAAAAATATCCAAAAACATGCATCCTGTTTTCAATCAGGCACTAAAGTAAAACAGCAAAAACTGTGGAAAAGAAATGTACCTTATGTCCTGCATACAAAGTGTTATGTTTTGGGCAAATCCAACAGAACACATCATAAGTGTAGGTAATATCCTAGAGGAAAACCTGGTTCAGTCTGCTTTCCAACAGACACTGGGAGAAAAATTCACCTTTCAGCAGAACAATAACCTAAAACACAAGGCCAAATATACACTGAAGTTGCCTACCAATACAATATTGATTGTTCCTGAGTGGCCTAGTTACAGTTTTGACTTAAATTGTCTTGAAAATCTATAGCAAGACTTGAAAATGGCTGTCTAGCAATGATCAACAACCAACTTGAATTGTAAAAATGTATTGTAGAATCCAGGTGTGCAAAGCTCTTAGAGATTTACCCAGAAAGACTCACAGCTGTAATCGCTGCCCAAGGTGATTCTAACATCTATTAACTTAGGGGGTTGAATACTTCTCTAATCAACATATATTACTGTTCTATTTTTCATAAATATTTTTCAAATGTTAGAATTTTTCTTTCACTTTGACATGAGAGTATTCATTTTAATCCCACTTTGTAACAAAACAAAATGTGGAAAAAGTCAAGGGGTGTGAATACTTTCAGAAGGCCCTGCTTACACAAACAGGTTGTGAGATAGAAGAGAGAGAGAGAGAGAGATAGAGAGAAAGAGACACTTATTTCCCTCAGATTACACAAATAAAATGTCCATATCTATTAGGTGAAATACCACAGTGTGCCATCACAGCAGCAATATTTGTAACATGTTGCCACAAGAAAAGGGAAACCACTGAAGCACTAACAACATTGTAAAAACAAACTATATTCACCTGTCTATTTATTTTCCCCTTTCATACTTCAACCATTTGCACATTGTTACAACATTGTACATAGCCATAATATAACATTTGAAATGTCAATTAAAAAAAAAAAAAAACTTTTGTGAGTGTAATGTATCCATAATGTAAACATGTTTTCCATGCTAGTAAAGCCCTTTGAATTGAACTGCATTGAGAGAGAAAGAGAGTCTTCTAGTCTTCCAGCAGGCATACAGTTCACATAGCACAGGTCAGTTTCACAGATAGTAAATCACATTCACACTTCACTCTGCTGCAGTCCCCCACTCCCCAAGACTCACCCCTGACACTCACACTCCTTGTAGTGACAATAGGCTGAAGTGGGCTTGTGTGAGGGAATAGAGCTATGAATAAGTGATGTCAATAAAATCACAGAACACGGAGAGCATCAAGGAGGCGACACACAAATACACACAAAGCATGAAGAGCAGAGGTATGTGGAAAAATCAGTGTGGCCATGTGTGTGTTTGTGTGTGCACATGCCTACGTGTTTGTGTGTGAGTGTATTTACTGTAAGGTAATTAGGTGAAGGATGCAGGTCATTTTCTCCTGACATTTAGTCCCATCCACTGGTGGACTTTAGGCAGAACAGGCAATTATCTCAGGCCTCACATCAAGGGGCCTCGTGAGCTGGGCATGATAATACAAATAATAAAATAATATTTAAATAAATTCTCAGCTTGAGGCCTCCCCATGCTCCCCTCGAGGCATAATAAATAAATACAAAATCACCATCAAAATCTGTCTATTTAAGCTAGTGATATCTGATTAAGCTAAAGATTCATGGGCTGCGTCATGATCCACCACATTCACCGATGTAGGACTTCCGTATCTGAGGTGGAAGGTGGCAGAGATACAGCTCTGTTTGTCAGACCAGGAGACATCCCGAAAATCAGTCTTCTCGCAAAAATATCTGTAGTGTTCGAACAGTTTGGGCTACACATTAATATGACACCCCTCTTTGGAAAGACGAGACTCACGATGGTGATCTCCACTTTACTCTTCGAACCCCACAAGTGTCGAGACTCGTCTTAAGGTAACCCAGTATGTGAGTGAAATAGGCATTTCCACATAAGAGGTATATGGGTAATTCCACTGTAAATTATTATGTATTTTTTTCCTGAGCTTTCTTATATCTCTCAGATATAGGACAGACACTTCAAAACATACTTCATTTTGATGAAATTCTTTACTATCTGTTTTTCCAAGATGGCGCCGACAGAGATGGTCACCTCACTTCGAGTCCTTAGGAAACTATGCAGTATTTAGTTTTTTAATGTATTATTTCTTACATTGTTACCCCAGGAAATCTTAAGTCTTATTACATACAGCCGGGAAGAACAATTGGATACAAGAGCGACGTCAACTTACCAACATTATGACGAGGAATACAACTTTACCGAAGTGGATCCTCTGTTTGGACCACAACCCAGGACAATGGATCAAATCCCAGAAGCCGACCCAAAACAACAGCATCGCAGTGCCACCGTCGCGGTCCGCTAACAAGGACTGCACCCCCCTCTCCTCATCTGTGGCCGACGTGAGTAAAACCCTCACAAGGCCACTGGCCCAGACGGCATCCCTAGCCATGTCCTTAGAGCATGCACTGACCAGCTGGCTGGTGTGTTTACGGACATATTCAATCGCTCCCTATCCCAGTCTGCTGTCCCCACATGCTTCAAGATGGCCACCATTGTTCCTGTACCAAAGAAGGCAAAGATAACTAAACTAAATGACTACCGCCCGTAGCACTCACTTCTGTCATCATGAAGTGCTTTGAGAGACTAGTCAGGGATCGTATCACCTCGAACTTATCGGCCTCCCTAGACCCTCTTCGGTTTGCATACCGCCCCAACAGGTCCACAAACGATGCAATCAACATCACACTGCACACTGCCCTATCCCATCTGGCCAAGAGGAATACTTATGTAAGAATGCTGTTCATTGACTACAGCTCAGCATTCAACACCATAGTACCCTTCAAGCTCATCATCAAGCTGGAGGCCCTGGGTCTCAAACCCACCCTGTGCAATTGGGTCCTGGACTTTGACGGGCCACCCCCAGGTGGTGAAGGTAGGAAACAACCTCTCCACTTTGCTGACCCTCAACACTGGGGCCCCACAAGTGTGCATGCTCAGCCCTCTCCGGTACACTCTGTTCACCCACGACTGCGGCGTGGCCATGCATGCCTTCAACTCAATCATCAAGTTTGCAGACGACACAACAGTAGTGGGCTTGATTAACAACAGCAACAAGACGAGGGCACTCGGAGTGTGGTGTCAGGAAAACCTCTCACTCAAGGTCAACAAAACAAAGGAGATGATCGTAGACTTCAGGAAACAGCAGAGGGACCACCCCCCTATCTACATCGAATGGACAGCAGTGAAGAAGGTGGAAAGTTTTAAGTTCCTCGGCGTACACATCACAGACAATCTGAAATGGTCCACCCACACAGACAGCGTGGTGAAGGCGCAACAGCTCCTCTTCAACCTCAGGAGGCTGAAGAAATTTGGCTTGTCACCCAAAACCCTGACAAACTTCTACAGATGCACAATTGAGATCATCCTGTCGGGCTGTTTCACAGCCTGGTACGGCAACTGCACCGCCCTCAACAACAAGGCTCTCTAGAGGGTGGTGCGGTCTGCACAACGCATCACCGGAGGCATAGTGCCTGCCCTCCATGACACCTACAGCAACCGATGTCACAGGAAGACCAAAATGATCTTCAAGAACAACAACCACCTGAGCCACTGCCTGTTCACACCAATACCATCCAGAAGGTGAGGTTAGTACAGGTGCATCAAAGCTGAAACCGAGAGACTGAAAAACAGCTTCTATCTCAAGGCCATCAGACTGCTAAACAGCAATCACTAACTCAGAGAGGCTGCTGCCTACATTGAGACCCAATCACTGTCCACTTTAATAAATGGATCACTAGTCACTTTAAACAATGCCACTTTACAGTGCCTTGCCAAAGAATTCATCCCCCTGGGCGTTTTTCCTATTTTGTTGCGTTACAACCTGTAATTTAAATTGATTTTTATTTGGATTTCATTTCATGGACATACACAAAATAGTCCAAATTGGTAAAGTGAAATTTAAAAATAACTTGTTTAAAAAAATTCAAAACGGAAGCCCCTAAAAGGAAGCCCCTGCTATGAAGCCCCTAAATAAGATCTGGTGCAACCAATTACCTTCAGAAGTCATATAATTAGTTAAATAAAGAACACCTGTGTGCAATCTAAGTGTCACATGATCTGTCACATGATCTCAGTATATATACACCTGTTCTGAAAGGCCCCAGAGTCTGCAACACCACTAAGCAAGGGGCACCACCAAGCAAGCGGCACCATGAAGACCAAGGAACGCTCCAAACAGGTCAGGGACAAAGTTGTGGAGAAGTACAGATCAGGGTTGGGTTATAAGAAATATCCAAAACTTTGAACATCCCACAGTGCACCATTAAATCCATTATTAAAAATGGAAAGAATATGGCACCACAACAAACCTGCCAAGAGAGCACCAAAACTCACAGACCAGGCAAGGAGGGCATTAATCAGAGAGGCAACAAAGAGACCAAAGATAACCCTGAAGGAGCTGCAAAGCGCCACAGAGGAGATTGGAGTATCTGATCATAGGACCCCTTTAAGCCGTACACTCCACAGAGCTGGGCTTTACGGAAGAGTGGCCAGAAAAAAAGCCATTGCTTAAAGAAAAAAATAAAGGCATGTGGAAGACTCACCAAACATAAGGAAGAAGGTACTCTGGTCAAATGAGACTAAAATTGAGCTTTTTGGCAATCAAAGAAAACACTATGTCTGGCGTAATCCCAACACCTCTCATCCCCCTGAGAACACCATCCCACAGTGAAGCATGATGGTGGCAGCATCATGCTGTGGGAATGTTTTCCATCGGCAGGGACTGGGAAACTGGTCAGAATTGAAGGAATAATGGATGGTGCTAAATACAGGGAAATTCTTGAGGGAAACCTGTTTCAGTCTTCCGGAATTTGAGACTGGGATGGAGGTTCACCTTCCAGCAGGACAATGTCACTAAGCATACTGCTAAAGCAACACTCGAGTGGTCAAAGGGGAAACATTTAAATGTCTTGGAATTGCCTAATCAAAGCCCAGACCTCAATCCAATTGAGAATCTGTGATATGACTTAAAGATTGCTGTACACCAGCGGAAACCATCTAACTTGAAGGAGCTGGAGCAGTTTTGCTTTGAAGAATGGGCAAAAATCCCAGTGGCTAGATGTGCCAAGCTTATAAAGAGACATACCCCAAGAGACTTGCAGCTGTAATTGCTGCAAAAGGTGGCTCTGCAAAGTATTGACATTGGGGGGGTGAATAGTTATGCACGCTCAAGTTCTGTTTTTTTGTCTTATTTCTTCTTTGTTTCACAATAAAAAAATATTTTGCATCTTCAAAGTGGTAGGCATGTTGTGTAAATCAAATGATACAAACCCCCAAAAATCAATTTGAATTCCAGGTAGGTAAGGCAACAAAATAGGAAAAATGCCAAGGGGCGTGAATACTTTCACAAGCCACTGTCAATAATGCCACTTTGATAATGTTTACATATTTTACGTTACTCATATCATATGTATATACTCTATTTTATACTATCTATTGCACGTTGTCTATGCCACTTGGCCATCGCTCATCCATATACTTACATGTACATATTCTCATTCACCCCTTTAGATTTGTGTGTATTAGGTAGTTGTTGGAGAATTGTTAGATGACTTGTTAGATATTACTGCACTGTCGGAACTAGAAGCACAAGCATTTCGCTACACTCGCATTAACATCTGCTAACCTTGTGTATGTGACAAATAAAATGTGATTTTATTTTATTTTATTTGAATGCATTTCTATGGGTTTTTATACCTACAGGTGTCCTAAAATGTTTAATCGAATAGCTAAATGATCCCTAGTATGACTGTCTTAAAGCAATTCCATATGTTAGCTTAGTAGAAACCCAGCCCGGGCCCTTAGACTGTAGGGGGATACAAAATCCATGTATTTAGTTAAAAGACAGGTGCTGTTGATAATACTGCCATCCTCGTTGAGGCAGAGAACAATCTACAGTGCCTTCGGAAAGTATTCAGACCCCTTGACTTTTTCCACATGTTGTTACTTTACAGCCGTATTCTAAAATTGATTAAATAAAAATAAAATCCTCTGCAATCTACACACAATATCACAAAATGACAACGCAAAAACAGTTTCTGAAAATTGTGCAAATGTATTAAAATAAAAACAGATACCTTATTTACATAAGTATTCAGACCCTTTGCTATGAGAATCGAAATTGAGCTCAGATGCATCCTGTTTCCATGGATCATCCTTGAGATGTTTCTACAACTTGATTGGAGTCCACCTGTTGTAAATTCAATTGTTTGGACATGATTTGAAAAAGACACACACCTGTCTATATAAGGTCCCACAGTTGTCAGTGCATGTCAGAGTAAAAACCAAGCTATGGGGTAGAAGGAAATGTCCATAGAGCTCCTAGACAGGATTGTGTCGAGGCACAGATCTGGGGAGGGGTACCAACACATTTCTGTAGCATTGAAGGTCCCCAACAACACAGTGGCCTCCATCATTCTTAAATGGAAGAAGTTAGAAATCACCAAGACTCTTCCTAGAGCTGTCGGGGGAGAGCAATCGGGGCAAATTGAGCAATCGGGGGAGAAGGGCCTTGGTCAGGGAGGTAACCAAGAACCCCATGGTCACTCTGATAGAGCTCCAGAGTTCCTCTGTGGAGACAGGCGAACCTTCCAGAAGGACAACCATCTCTGCAGCACTCCACCAATCAGGCCTTTATGGTCGAGTAGCCAGACAGAAGCAACTTCTCAGTATAAGGCACATGACAGCCTGCTTGGAGATTTCCAAAAGGCACCTAAAGACTCTCAGATCATGAGAAACAAGATTCTCTGGTCTGATGCAACCAAGATTGATCTCTTTGGCCTGAATGCCAAGCATCACATCTGGAGGAAACCTGGAACCATCCCTACAGTGAAGCATGGTGGTGATGTTTTTCAGCAGCAGGGACTGGAAGACTAGTCAGGATCGAGGCAAAGATGAACGGAGCAAAGTACAGAGAGAGATCCTTGATGAAAACCTGCTCCATAGCGCTCAGACCCTCAGACTGGGGTGAAGGTTCACCTTCCAACAGGACAATGACTATAAGCCCACAGCCAAGACAGCGTATGAGCGGCTTCGGGAAAAGTCTCTGAATGTCCTTGAGTGGGCCAGCCAGAGCCCGGACTTGAACCGGATCAAACATCTCTGGAGAGACCTGAAAATAGCTGTGCAGCAACGCTCCTCATTTCAGTTTTGTATATTTAATAAATTATCAAAAAATATCTAAAATCCTGTTTTTGCTTTGTCATTATGGGGTATTGTGTGTAGATTGATGATTGTGTCAATTAGCACGTCATTTCCAGTCACAACTTGTAGACTTGTTTACATGCTGCTGTGCGTTTTGTTCCTAACCTTACTTTGTGGTTTTTACTTTTTAATGACGTTTATATTTTTTGTTTTTCCCTCGCTCGACTTTTTTTCATTCAACCTTTTCACTCCGGACACTTTATCTGGACGTGGTTCGTCAAAACCTCCACCAGCCGAAGCTAAGTAGTAACATTAACATGATGCCTTCTCATTGCAGTCTCTGTACTCATAATATACAGGAGAACGATCGCCTTACGGCGAGGATAGCTGTGCTGCAAGCCCAGCTTCAGATGCAATCGTTAGGCAAGGGTAATTTAAGTGTAGGAAAGGATGAAACAGCGTCTGTGCCACCAGTAAGTACAGCTAGTAGTATAAATCCCCTCGCACAGTCCCCGCAGCCGGATAACTTTCTCATGGCTTCTGGAAGGAAATGCTGTAGGAATGCTCAACCGGTGTCGCTCGTTCAGCCGACAGAAATTTTCAACCGGTTCTCCCCATTAAGCAGCGAGTCGGAGTCTGAGGCCGAGCCTTCTCTGGTCTCTACTCCTCCCGTTACGGAGTCTGAGACGCCGAAGCCTCCCACCATTAGCTCTGACAAATTGAAAACCCTAGTCATTGGCGACTCCATTACCTGCAGTATTAGACTTAAAACGAATCATCCAGCGATCATACACTGTTCACCGGGGGCAGGGCTACCGATGTTAAATCTAATCTGAAGATGGTGCTGGCTAAAGCTAAAACTGGCAGGTGTAGAGAGTATCGGGATATTGTTATCCATGTCGGCACCAACGATGTTAGGATGAAACAGTCAGAGGTCACCAAGTGCAACATAGCTTCAGCGTGTAAATCAGCTAGAAAGATGTGTTGGCATTGAGTAATTGTCTCTGGCACCTTCCCAGTTAGGGGGAGTGATGAGCTCTACAGCAGAGTCTCACAACTGAATCGATGGTTGAAAACTGTTTTCTGCCCCTCCCAAAAGATAGAATTTGTAGATAATTGGCCCTCTTTCTGGGACCCACCCACAAACAGGACCAAGCCTGGCCTGTTGAGGAGTGACGGACTCCATCCTAGCTGGAGGGGTGCTCTCATCTTATCTACGAACATAGACAAGGCTCTAACTCCCCTAGCTCCACAATAAGATAGGGTGCAGGCCAGGCAGCAGGCTGTTAGCCAGCCTGCTTGTGGAGTCTGCCACTAGCACAGTCAGTGTAGTCAGCTCAGCTATCCCCATTGAGACCGTGTCTGTGCCTCGACCTAGGTTGGGCAAAACTAAACATGGCGGTGTTCGCCTTAGCAATCTCACTGGAATAAAGACCTCCTCCATTCCTCCATTCCATTATTGAAAGCGATTGTGATACCTCACATCTCAAAATAGGGCTACTTAATTTTAAATCCCTCACTTCCAAGGCAGTTATAGTCAATGAACTAATCCCTGATCGTAATCTTGATGTGATTGGCCTGACTGAAACATGGCTTAAGCCTGATGAATTTACTGTGTTAAATGAGGCATCGCCTCCTGGTTACACTAGTGACCGTATCCCCCGCGCATCCCGCAAAGGCGGAGGTGTTGCTAACATTTATGATAGCAAATTTCAATTTACAAAAAAAAACGGACGTTTTCGTCTTTTGAGCTTCTAGTCATGAAATCTATGCAGCGTACTCAATCACTTTTTATAGCTACTGTTTACAGGCCTCCTGGGCCATATACAGCGTTCCTCACTGAGTTCCCTGAATTCCTATCGGACCTTGTAGTCATGGCAGATAATATTCAAATTTTTGGTGACTTTAATATTCACATGAAAAAGTCCACAGACCCTCTCCAAAAGGCTTTCAGAGCCATCATCGACTCAGTGGGTTTTGTCCAACATGTCTCTGGACCTAGTCACTGTCAGTCATACTCTGGACCTAGTTTTGTCCCGTGGAATAAATGTTGTGGATCTTAATGTTTTTCCTCATAATTCCTGACTATCTGAACACCATTTTATTACGTTTGCAATCGCAACAAATAATCTGCTCAGACCCCAACCAAGGACCATCAAAAGTCGTAATATAAATTCTCGGACAACCCAAAGATTCCTAGATGCCCTTCCAGACTCCCTCTGCCAACCCAAGGACGTCAGAGTACAAAAATCAGTTAACCACCTAACGGAGGAACTCAATTTAACCTTGTGTAATACCCTAGATGCAGTCACACCCCTAAAAACAAAAAAACATTTGTCATAAGAAACTAGCTCCATGGTATACTGACTAGCTTGGAAAGACAGTACCGTGCAGTATCGAAGAGCCCTCACTGCTGCTCGATCATCCTATTTTTCCCAACTTAATTGAGGAAAATAAGAACAATCCCAAATGTATTTTTGATACTGTCACAAAGCTAACTAAAAAGCAGCATTCCCCAAGAGAGGATGGCTTTCACTTCAGCAGTAATAAATTCATGAACTTCTTTGAGGAAAAGATCATGATCATTAGAGAGCAAATGACGGACTCCTCTTTAAATTTCGTATTCCTCCAAAGCTCAGTTGTCCTGAGTCGCACAACTCTGCCAGGACCTGGGATCAAGGGAGACACTCAAGTTTTTTAGTACTGTATCTCTTGACACATTGATGAAAATAATCATGACCTCTAAACCTTCAAGCTGCATAATGGACCCTATTACAACTATCCTACTGAAAGAGCTGCTTCCTGTGCTTGGCCCTCCTATGTTGAACATATTAAACGGCTCCCTATCCACCGGATGTGTACCAAACTCACTAAAAGAGGCAGTAATAAAGCCTCTCTTGAAAAAGCCAAACCTTGACCCAGAAAATATAAAAAAAACTATTGGCCTATATCGAATCCTCCATTCCTCTCCCAAAAAAATGAAAAAGCTGTTGCGCAGCAACTCACTGCCTTCCTGAAGACAAACAATGTATACGAAATGCTTCAGTCTGGTTTTAGACCCCATCATAGCACTGAGACTGCACTTGTGAAGGTGGCAAATAACCTTTTAATGGCGTCAGACCAAGGGTCTGCATCTGTCCTCGGGCTCCTAGACCTTAGTGCTGCTTTTGATACCATCAATCATCACATTTTTTTTGAGAGATTGGAAACCCAAATTGGTCTACGCGGACAAGTTCTGGCCTGGTTTAGATTTTATCTGTCGGAAAGATATCAGTTTGTTTCTGTGGATGGTTTGTCTTTTGCCAAATCAACTATACATTTCGGTGTTCCTCAAGGCTCCGTTTTAGGACCACTATTGTTTTCACTATATATTTTACCTCTTGGTGATGTCATTCGGAAACATAATGTTAACTTTCACTGCTATGCGGATGACACACAGCTATACATTTCGATGAAACATGGTGAAGCCCCAAAATTGCCCTCCCTGGAAGCCTGTGTTTCAGACATAAGGATGTGGATGGCTGCAAATGTTATACTTTTAAACTCGGACAAAGCAGAGATGCTTGTTCTAGGTCCCAAGAAAGAAAGAGATCTTCTGTTGAATCTGACAATTAATCTTGATGGTTGTAAAGTCGTCTCAAATAAAACTGTGAAGGACCTCGGCATTACTCAGGACCCTGATCTCTCTTTTGACGAACATATCAAGACAGCTTTTTTCCATTTTCGTAACATTGCAAAAAATCAGAAACTTTCTGTCCAAAAATGATGCAGAAAAATTAATCCATGCTTTTGTCACTTCTAGGTTAGATTACTGCAATGCTCTACTTTCCGGCTACTCAGATAAAGCACTAAATAAACTTCCGTTAGTGCTAAACACGGCTGCTAGAATCTTGACTAGAAACAAAAAATGTGATCATATTACTCCAGTGCTAGCCTCTACACTGTTTTCCCGTTAAGGCTAGGGCTGAATTCAAGGTTTTACTGCTAACCTACAAAGCATTACATGGGCTTGCTCCTACCTATCTTTCCGATTTGGTCCTGCCGTACATACCTACATGTACACTACGGTCACTAAACGCAGGCCTCCTTACTGTCCCTAGAATTTCTGAGCAAACACATAGAGGCAGGGCTTTCTCCTATAGAGCTACATTTTTATAGAATGGTCTGCCTACCCATGTGAGAGACGCAGACTCGGTCTCAACCTTTAAGTCTTTATTGAAGACTCATCTCTTCAGTAGGTCCTATGATTGAGTGTAGTCTGGCCCAGGAGTGTGAAGGTGAACGGAAAGGCACTGGAGCAACGAACGACCATTGCTGTCTCTGCCTGGCCGGTTCCCCTCTTGCCACTGGGATTCTCTGCCTCTAACCCTATTACAGGGGCTAAGTCACTGGCTTACTGGTGCTCTTCCATGCCGTCCCTAGGAGGGGTGCGTCACTTGAGTGGGTTGAGTCACTGACGTGATCTTCCTGTCCGGGTTGGCGCCCCCCCCTTGGGATGAGCCGTGGCGAAGATCTTTGTGGGCTATACTCGGCCTTGTCTCAGGATGGTAAGTTGGTGGTTGAAGATATCCCTCTAGTGGTGTGGGGGCTGTGCTTTGGCAAAGTGGGTGGGGTTATATCCTGCCTGTTTGGCCCTGTCCGGGGGTATCATCGGATGGGGCCACAGTGTCTCCTGACCCCTCCTGTCTCAGCCTCCAGTATTTATGCTGCAGTAGTTTATGTGTCGGGGGGCTAGGGTCAGTCTGTTATATTTGGAGTATTTCTCCTGTCTTATCCGGTGTCCTGTGTAAATTTAAGTATGCTCTCTCTAATTCTCTTTCTCTCTTTTTCTCTCTTTCTTTCTCTCTTTCTCAGAGGACCTGAGCCCTAGGACCATGCCTCGGGACTACATGTCCTGATGACTCCTTGCTGTCCCCAGTCCACGCAGCCATGCTGTTGCTCCAGTTTCAACTGTTCTGCCTGCGGCTATGGAACCCTGACCTGTTCACCGGACGTGCTACCTGTCCCAGATCTGCTGTTTTCAACTCTCTAGAGACAGCAGGAGCGGTAGAGATACTCTGAATGATCGGCTACGAAAAGCCAACTGACATTTACTCCTGAGTTGCTGACCTGTTGCACCCTCGACAACCACTGTGATTATTATTATTTGACCATGCTGGTCATCTATGAACATTTGAACATCTTGGCCATGTTCTGTTATAATCTCCACCCGGCACAGCCAGAAGAGGACTGGCCACCCCTCATAGCCTGGTTCCTCTCTAGGTTTCTTCCTGGGTTCTGGCCTTTCCAGGGAGTTTTTCCCAGCCATCGTGCTTCTACACCTGCATTGCTTGCTGTTTGGGGTTTTAGGCTGGGTTTCTGTACAGCACTTTGATATATCAGCTGATGTAAGAAGGGCTTTATAAAGAAATTTGATTGATTGATGATGGGAAAAAAACAATTTAATCAATTTTCAAATAATACTGTAACCTACCAAAATGTGGAAAAAGTCAAGGGTCTGAATACTTTCCAGAATGCACTGTATGTGTAGCCCATGTGTCTGATGGTGTTTGGCATGTCATACTCTTTTTGGCCTGACAGCATCAGATACATGGGCTACACATAGTAAGACAGAGGGGCGCTGTTTCGCTCGCTCGGATGCTTTCTCCGGGGAGATAGTTGCAGCCACTGGCGGGTGCACAGTGCTCTGTTCGGATGCTGTATTTATTTCGAATGAACGTGCGAAAGTAAACAGATTTTTTAACTGATTTGTTTTGCAATCAGATGAAAACATGACCGGTTGTGTTCATGGCACATTAAAAGGTAATATATTTTTACAGTTATACTACATGCCTTTACTATGAAACCCATTTAAACATTTGTGTGTGTGTGCATACAGAGAAGTCCGCCCCTGGGTCCCATCCAGTGTCTCTCTCTAGAGGCTGTCTGTCTGCCAGCTGCCTGTATACATTCACACCCATAGCATTACTGCAATACCGCTAGGACCATAACAACACCACTACTTAGAGGGGTTTCACACTTACTAGACTTTTCTAGTAATACCCTCGGCTACACGAACACTGGAATGCACAAGAGGTTGGTGGCACCTTAATTGGGGAGAATGGACTTAGTAGTAATGGCTGGAGTTGAATGAGTGAAATGGTATCAAATACATCAAACACATGGCTTCGTTATTTGGCGCTGGAGGAGATGGCTGCCGTTTTACAGGCTCCTAACCAATTGTGCTATTGTGTGTGAGTGGTTTGGGTGGTTTGTTCTAAAGTAACTTTAATACAGTAGCTAACATTACTTGATCATGAATCATGTTGTTAATGTAGCTTGGGGGGGGGGGGGGGGGGGGAAGAGAATGGGAAAGAGAGAAAAGGAGCAGAGAGCAAGCAAGAGATGGACATGGATGGATGGAGAGATGGAGGGTGGAGTGGCAGCATGCATGTTATTAGTTGTTATTTGTTGTGACAGGAGCAGAGTCATCAGTTTCACTGATTAAACCAATAAAGTCACCCCTCTACTCTGCCCCCATACTGATAATACACTACTAATGAGAGAGAGAGAGAGAGAGAGAGAATATATACGAGAGAGAGAGAGAATATATACGACAGAGAGAGAGAGAGAGAATATATACGGAGAGAGAGAGAGAGAATATATACTGAGACGACCGAGAGAGAGAGAATATATACGAGCAGAGAGAGAGAGAGAGAATATATACGAGAGAGAGAGAGAGAGAATATATACGAGAGAGAGAGAGAGAGAGAGAATATATACGAGAGAGAGAGAGAGAATATATACGAGAGAGAGAGAGAGAGAGAGAATATATACGAGAGAGAGAGAGAGAATATATACGAGAGAGAGAGAGAGAATATATACGAGAGAGAGAGAGAGAGAGAGAATATATACGACAGAGAGAGAGAGAGAGAGAATATATACGACAGAGAGAGAGAGAGAGAGAGAGAGAGAATATATACGAGAGAGAGAGAGAGAGAGAGAGAATATATACGAGAGAGAGAGAGCGAGAGAGAATATATACGAGAGAGAGAGAGAGAGAATATATACGAGAGAGAGAGAGCGAGAGAGAATATATACGAGAGAGAGAGAGAATATATACGAAAGAGAGTGAGAGAGAATATATACGAGAGAGAGAGAGAGAGAGAGAGAGAATATATACGAGAGAGAGAGAGAGAGAATATATACGAGAGAGAGAGAGAGAGAGAATATATACGAGAGAGAGAGAGAGAGAATATATACGAGAGAGAGAGAGAGAGAGAATATATACGAGAGAGAGAGAGAGAGAGAGAATATATACGAGAGAGAGAGAGAGAGAATATATATACGAGAGAGAGAGAGAGAATATATACGAGAGAGAGAGAGAGAATATATACGAGAGAGAGAGAGAGAGAATATATACGAGAGAGAGAGAGAGAATATATACGAGAGAGAGAGAGCGAGAGAGAATATATACGAGAGAGAGAGAGCGAGAGAGAATATATACGAGAGAGAGAGAATATATACGAGAGAGAGAGAGAGAGAGAGAGAGAATATATACGCGAGAGAGAGAGCGAGAGAGAATATATACGAGAGAGAGAGAGAGGGGAAAGGGTGAAGAGAGAGAGAGAAGGAGCATGACAAGAAAGAAAAGAACACTGAGTTCCATTACGAAGAAGCATTCATCATATCCCTCCCTGCCTACAGGGTTGGAGGAGGAGGCATAGTACCTGAACCCCCAAAAGGCACAGAGAGGAGGGTTACAGCTGGACATCTCAGCAACAACTTGACCTCTGACTTCCTTTAGGCACTGAAGCGTTAAAGTTCCCCCCTCTGGAGGAACGGCTGAGCAGGGAGGGGGCCAGGGAGGGGGGAGAGGAGAGGTGAGCAGGGCTGAATTAAATTTTTTAGCAGGACTGTCAAGGACGCTGGCTTGTTCAGCTCTGCTCACCTGAAACAAAGTGTTCAGAGACACAGACACAGAAAGGAGCAGCCAGGTGTTCTCTCTCATGTGTGTGTGTGTGTGTTTTGGAAACAGAATGGACAACAAATGTTACATCCTTTAGAATATAAAGCAGACAGGGCTCCCGAGTGGCGCAGCAATCTAAGTCACTGCATCTCAGTGCTAGAGGCGTCACTACAGAGCCTGATTCAATTCCAGGCTGTATCACAACCGGCCATGAGTGGGAGTCGTTAGGGTTTGTCCGGTGTAGGCCGTCATTGTAAATAAGAATTTGTTCTTAACTGACTTGCCTAGTTAAATAAAATAAAAAAATAAAACGTTAGGTTCATGGTTTTGTATGCCTGAGATGCCATAGTAATGTTAGAGATGTCATGAAAATGAGAGATGATTGTGTTGAAAAAGATTACGGAAGTAGTTCTCACATAGTGACATAGTTCTCACATACGCAGTGACAGACGCAGGGATGCAAACACGGACACACACGCATGTGTAGCAGATGGGGATCTGAGAAACTCACTCCTCAGCCTGAAGAGTCTCCACTTGCGCTGCCTGAATAGCTAGCTTTTCAGTGGCACGACTGGGCAAGATACTTCAGGAGGGCGGTCACATGTGTTTGCAAGGCAGAGGTCCTGGGTTTGAGCCTTGGTATGAGCCGAATCAGGTGAACTCGCTAAGCAAGCAGCGTGACATCCTTTACACATGCACAGATTTTCTGGTATCCCCAATGGACAAGATGAAAATCTGTTCACCACTTTCCCTCCGTCAATCCCTCCCTCCACTTCTCTCCTCCTGTGACCAGAGGGCCTACAGGGAAAAGGATCATGGGTCTGCCGCTTTGAAACATTTATGTCATTAGCACACCCATGATCCATTAGCACACCCATGATCCATTAGCACACCCATGATCCATTAGCACACCCATGATCCATTAGCACACCCATGATCCATTAGCACACCCATGTGTGTGTGTTGTTTTGTTTCTTAGTGTGCCTTTCCGTTTAGGTGTGTCTACGTGAATGTTTACATGGGCCCCTTCTATAAAATTTCATTTTGACTGTTATAATGCCTATAATTTATGTCATTTCTTTTTTTAAATGCCCCATTTGACCTGCTTCCTCAGTCAGAAAAATAATATGCGCTCATGACTCAGGAGACAGTCATAGTGATATCTACAGCATAATGTCCTGTTATAATGACCAGTACAATGAAATGTGTAGGCCCTCATCCATAATGACAGCTCCCTCAAAGCTTATTACAATTTCCACATTTAGATATACCAAATTGAAACAAGACTTGACTCAACCATGCCAGTACTGCTTAGACTTAAGTTACCTTGACCCCAGTTGACAGGTAGGGCCCATTTGGTTTGACTGACGTACAATGGGTTGCTGGTGCCATTAGCCGCACACAGTGTGTGATGTGGGGAAGGCTTCAAGGAACATTCTGGAACCAGCTGCCACCTGAGAAAGAGAGAGTGATCCCACACAAACTGCCACCTCAGCAACTCTCTCAGTGCTTTTCCACCACTTTTTCTTCCTAATTTCTCTTGGCGAGTGGCAGGAGTTCACAGTGTTCCTGTCTGGTCTAGTGACAGCTTGTTTTTAGGTCGTAGCTGACACTGATGTCTAGGAGACAGAAACACACATTGGGTCTTTCCAGGTAAGCAGGTCCAGTTTGGCTCTGTCCTACTCCTCAAAGTATATATTTACAATAGATTTAAGTCATTTAGCAGACTCTCATTTACTGAGTGATTTACTTACGTACATTTTCATATTGGTCCCGTGGGAACTGAACCCATAACCCTGGCGTTGCTCTACCAACTGAGCCACACAGGACATACCCCCCCTTCCAATGGCAGTGAGGTCCCCAGTTGATTGACAGTTCACTCATCAGCAAGGACATGTTCAGCCTATTGAAATACTTATCATCAATAATTCAACCACACCTCTCTTTCCCTCCCCTCCTCCACCTCTCTCCTCCCCCTCTCTCTTCAATAACATGGCAGGTGGAGGGGTGTTTTCTGTTGTGTCATGAGGAGCTCCTGTGCACTGGCCATGACTCCCTCCCTCTCTAACACTCTCGTCCAATCCCTCTCCACCTCCCTCCTCCTCCCCGTAACTCAAATTACTGTCACAGGGAAAGCTGTCTGAACACCTGAAATCCATCAATTTCAGTTATTTGTGGCAGACTTAATACAGAGACCACGTGGGTAAATTGAGATGTTTGTATAACCAGGGCTTTTCTTTAGATTCATGCAATGCATTAGGAATATGACATAAAATTGAGCACAACCTTAAGGTGGAAAAAACATAAAAACTGGCACATTAAACTGGAGAATGGTTGGCTATGTTTGTGGAATCAAATTTCACATTACTTTCTGTCAGATTTGTGGTGAAAGGGACCTCTAGAATGAGTTAGAATGGTTCAACAGAGGATTAGCATAATAGGCTAGCCATCCATTAGCCAAGCATTTATCACATCACCATGCTCCCATTTAACTGAAGGTTTACAGTCCTTCACCAAACCCACATCTTCTCCTACTTACAGCCCTCTATGTCTAATAAAAGGATTTAAAACTTGTCTGGAATGGAAGACATTTTACTTTTGAAGATCATTTGGAATATTTCTTGTTTTCCAAGGTGAAAAACATGATTCCCATCCCATAACTCTCCCTCCTTCTTTCTCTATTTCTTCATTTTCTACCTTTTAACTTCTATTAACCCCTCCAAACCTGGTCCTCTGTCCGTACCCAAATCCAAGAAGCAGAAATAGGGCCAGAATGAAGCATTGGGCCAAGGAGGGTCGGCTGAGACGTATCATGGGACTTATCGTGGAGCACACATGGGAATTGTGGGGGATTTGATGGGGAGCGTGGCGGACACGGAGTGGATCAGCCTGTGACATCATTAACCATGTGGATCCTCTATCCGCTTGGCTTTCTGGGATCTCTGTAAGCCAGACGGGGATGGAAGGATGGGAGGGAGGGGAGAGATGGGAGAGGGCAATTGGCTG